>NC_134402.1:424113574-424238574 GCF_038048845.1 Mixophyes fleayi | reverse complement strand
CATTGACAGTGGCCTTTTCGGCAGATAAGTCGGGAGAGAGCTCCAGGAGTTAATCCCAGTCATCACTAAACTACCATTCACCCAGCCTATTAGAAATGGGGAAACCTCGGCATGGAAACCTTCTGCCCATAAAGGAGGCCTCTGCAATACCTCACTGTTGCCCTGAGTATGTTCTCACTGTGCTGTATGGTAAATACCACCTTTTACCTCACAGGGTGTCACACACGTAATATTCATGTACATATCCAATTATGTGGCCATAGAACAAACGCTAACCCGAACAATTTCAATTATTCTCCAGCAACATGTCGGGGGTCTGCCATTTCATCAAGAAACAAAACCAAACCACCCATGTAACATGATGCATACTAAGCACATACTAAGCACATACTAATTAGATAAAAACCATATCGTGCATTTTTATGGTACTAAATGTAGTAAAAATTGTTATTGGGACCTAACTAATTCAATTAATCCTGATGCATTAGAAGTGTGACAAGAAAGCAAGCACTCCTAATTAATGGCAGACATAGTGACACGGTGGTCAGCATTGCTACTGTGCCTTGCTAGGTCCTAAAGTTCAATTCCGATTAAGGTGCTATCTGTGCATCACAGATCCTACATCTTCTGGAGTGGGATTCCTCTGGGTGCTGAGGTTTCATCCCTTGGTCTGAAGGCACACTGATAGGTTTCTAGGCTTTCCACTAAATTCACCCTAATATGGATATGTGTGTGCTTATGATAGGGGAATTAGATTGTAAGCTCCACTTGGAAAGGTACCAGTATACCTAAATAATGTTCTATGACTGTATAATGCTGCAGAATAGGTTTGACCTAAATAACTAAAGTAAAAAGACTTTTTGTGACGAAAACTTGGATTGGAAAACAGGTATACGCCGGCACCAAACTCAGATAATCTCGTTAATAGCAAATAAGAACAAGTTTTATATCCGTCATCAGAGTAAGGATTTCCAAAAGTCATATGTTCCAGTTTCATCAAAAATGAGGTCTCTGACCTTGTCTCCTTTTGGATCTAGAGTACACTAACAATCAAAGATTAGAGCCATTGAGTATCCTGTAGAAACTGTTTGCTTTTGACCTTGACTCCGGATAGAAATCTATTGTCTACTTGGCTTTACCTTCACACACAGTTCTTCAGGTACTAGAAAAGTCTTTTGAATATGGTTTATTTTAGTCATTCAACAATTAGCAATTCAGCAATCACTTGTATCAACATTTACATAAATCATCTTACATTTATGTAAGAGGTTTCCCATCTGCAATGCAAATACTTAAGGAGCATGATTCATGATATTTTCATGTATAACTTCTTAATTTTTGCTTTTTGACTTTTAGGGGCACATTCAATTAAGATTGAAGTGCCCTCGTGGAACGGAACCGGAGGCACTCCGCTTTACCGCAACATCATGAATTTCCCTTTGACCCCCATAGGGTTGCGAAGGGAAATCCGCAATGCTGCGGTACCATATTAACATGTCTGCAGCTAATTGAATATGCCCCTTTACTTTTCCCACTAACAGATTAACCAGATTAAGAAGAAATATAAAATCTACTAAGCACTAAGCTATAGGAAGAGGGGCTGCACATACTAAGCTATAGGGAGGTGGGCTGCACATACAAAACTATAGGGAAGGGGAGCTGCATATACTAACCACTAAGCTATAGGGAGGGGGGCTGCACATACAAAACTATAGGGAGGGGGGCTGCAAATACAAAGCTATAGGGAGGGGGAAGCTGCACATACAAAGCTATAAGGAGGAGGGGGCTGCACATACAAAGCTATAGGGACGGGGCTGCACATACAAAACTATAGGGGCGGGGAGGTTGCATAAACAAAATTATAGGAAGGGGGAGGCTGAATATACAAAACTTTGGGGGGCTGCTGTAATGTGTGAAGGACACGGGGTAGCTGCTATAATGTGTGAAGGACAGGAGGGTATATTGCTATAATATGTGAGGGAATGGGAGGTTCTTAAAATAATGTGTGATATGAGGGAAGGGAGGGGGGTGTCTTAATATTACATGGATAGGAAGTAGACTATTCATTTAATGGTGAAGTTTAGTTGGGAGCTAATTATTTAATGGATGCTATTTTATTTGTGGGGTGATGATGGGGCAATTTAATTTATTGGTCGGGCTATTTAATTGAATAGTGGGGCCTATTAATTTTAGATGGGGTGACAGGACCTTTAATTTAATGCTGGGGTGGTTTGGGGCTATTAATTGAATGTGGGGCTGTGTTTGGGGAAGAGGACTATTTATTAAATGTGGATATTAATTATTAGTGCTGGGGATGGTTGGGGGAAATGGTTATATTAAACGTAAATGAGAGGGAGGGAAATAGGTTTATTTATTAAATGGGAATACTATTAATTTTAATGTCAGGGCTGGTTGGAAGGAAATAGATCTATTTATCAAATGTGAGTCCTATTATTTTAATGTTGGGACTGGAGGGAAGCCTAATTATTAAATGTGGGTGCTATTGATTTAATGGCGGGGCTGGTTGGAGGTTTTTAAATTTCATGTAAATTTCATTTTTTTTACAAATAGGGCATCCAACATTCCAGGATCCAGATTAGCAGCAAGTGATCTAAAGACACTAGCAGCCACAAGTGGTGAAAGTGACAAGAACAGTTAGGAGAGAGCAGGACAGTCTGCCAACTGTCCTGAATATGATGGGACAGCCCTGAATTTGGGTGACTCTCGCTTTGTCAGGATTTGGTCCGACTGCAAGGACAGTTGGGAAGTATGTCCTGCTTCAAACTGTATTGCTTGTGAAGGCAGAGCTGCGTGCACCTAACAGTAGTGCACACAGTATTGCCTGTGTATTGGTCTAAATAGTATCTAACATGATAACCCCTCTGCTTTAAGTGCCCCAGGTCCCCCAGAGCCTTATTCCAGCTCTCATGATACCTTAGTGGTTCTTGCATTGATACCATTGTCTGCCTTCTACCTTGCACTAATCCCATTCTCAGATCACTTTGTTGAACATATGGCCAGCCCCCATATCACTGACAATATCACTAATCCTCTCTCCTTTGTACTTAGTATATCACCAGCAAACCCTTGGAATAGCTCTCCCCTTCACTTATGCCAGTGTCTGCAAACCCTCCCTGCACTAATTCAAACCACCACCAATCACTGGGCACATTTAGGGCTCATACACAATTGTTACCAATGAATCACACTGGAAAGCCATTTATTATAAGGATTATTTTTAATGCATTTTTTGAGACACACGGCACCCATTTTTATATATTTAAGAGAGATTTGACTGGTAGTTTGCATCTCATGACGTCAGGGGAAGATGTAACAGTGGGTGAGGTGCTCAAATGCTACTCTGGCAGACTGATCAGATAAGGTTGTGCCAACATGATTCTAATAGTTACATTTATTAAACAAAGTCAGATATGTTACTATGAAGGGAATTTTAGAAGGATGTGTTAGGAGGCAACTAATCAAGTTTAAGCACAGAGTCATAAACCAGTCGCAGATCATGCAAAAGGATTCATGTATATTTATAACACAGGACTGTAATCAAGTCCAGGTTTTAATAAATGGTAATACAACCTATTTCCAGTAGTTCTAAATCCCGCCTACTTTTGTGTTGGCCCCACCTACAGTTGATTTGGTCCCACTCACGTGAGATCATTTCAAGAATTTTTTCCAGGGCCACTTCAAGTTCCCAATCCGCCCCTGATCACAACTCCTCTGCCTTGCCAGCGATCATATGGCATTGAGGCTAAATGAAGGCAGCTGCCCAAGAGTGAATAAAGAGCAATATATGACAAGACTCTCAGGCCAATTCACAATATTGGCACTAGCTCTTTTCTGAAACCAAATTTTTACACTTACATAGTTCACTGGTAACTATGTTGAAAACTATTAGCTCACAGTGTTTTTTAGATCAATACATTTCATAAACTATTGTTATTTGAATCATTACATTTTTCCCATCGTATTGTTATTAGAATAACCCGGCTATTTAAACTTCGCTAATGTGTACGTTTTTCACAAAAACTTATATCATAGAAGTTTTGTCAGATACTAAGTTTTTTTTACTTTTTTAAAATTTATCTAGAAACTGAACCTTACACTGAATCAGTATTAAACTGTCAAAATGTAGATTAAATACTGTATGAACACTGTAATCCTAATGTGAAAAAATATAAATGCATATATAGCAATAATAAATCCTGAAAATCTGGTTTATCTCAAAACATAGATAGCGTTAATTATGGTAATAAATTTCAGGGAGAAGACAATAAATATTACTTATTCACTCCAATTTTTCACAATTTAAATTATTGTTTCTGCTATGCGTCTCTTTTTTGTTAGAATAGTTTTATCAACAGTAAGAAATATTTTGCACACTAGTGGAGAAATGCCTTTATAAAATAGCAAGTCCATTTATAATACGCAACCTCTCAGTTTTTAATACATGGTGATAATTTTGTCAGCACAAAGTGGCAGATACATACTAAAGTAGGTGGGCTTGCAGAGTTTTACATTGGAAAGTAGGAGGAGTTGGACGGAGCTACAGGGTTCGTAGCAAAGGATAGTGTAAGTGCACTGGTGGCCCTAGTTCCACAAGTTATAAATAAGATTCTATTTTGCAATGAGATAAAGGGAAGGAGCTGGTACATTTTAGGGGCATTAGAGGTACACAGTAGTCTCCACTCCACAAAAGGACTTGATTTTTGCGTGATTTGGCTCAGAACGAGCTTCGTCTCTATACTTATAATGGAACAATTTTGTGGCCTTTCAACCATATTTCAAGGAAGAAGCTAATTTTTAAGTGCACTTTGCCCAAGGTTATATACAGGCTCATAAGCACAAAAATACCACACAGTTGCCAACTTTTTGATGTTCCCCGCCAGGTGGGGAGATGGAGGGTATGGACGGAGGTGGCGGGGCTTGGAGAATTTACGTAATTTTTTCCCCATGATGTAATGACGCTTACGCGTCATATTGCAAAGGTGGTGGGGCCAAAATGACGTGAATCCCTGAGAATTGCGTCATGACAGCTCTGATCCTCCCCACTTCACTAGCAAGTGGGCAGATATGGGAGGCTTTGAAGAAGTCCTGAGCCTACAGGACGAAACGAGTCAGATATATTTGATATTTTTTGTCCGGATACATTGGTGTCACACATGGAGAAGGAGTCATAATAATGATACTGTGACCTTAGCTCCTCCGTTTTTCGTCAAGTGAATGGAACTATCTTTAACTAGCAATTGTTTCCGAGGGACGCCTGAGCAGGAACATCTATAGTGGAAATGACTACTGACGGCTGCAGCACTTGCGGGACGATTGAATTTATTGTTGAGACCGGTATACATTTATCACCCCTCCGGAGGGTCCAGAAAGTGGTAAGACACTCTGGTTTATTCTAATTTAAACTGGGTTCAAGGCACCCTTAAGGAGAGGACTTATCGGAGACATCATCCGAATCCGTGAAGAAGGTGGTAAGAATTTTTCTGATATACTATATATGCCATCTTTTATCATTATCTAAACGTGACTATTGGAACTTGAATTCTCCTTTACCTTTGAGGATTTTTCAGCGTATTACTGTTACCCACGGAGTTGCATTACATGTGGAGGACTGTACCTATTTTTATATTTTTATTTTTATTATGAGTCCTATTTTTAATGCATACATTTTATACATTTTATTTTACATTGGAACCAGGATCTAAAATAGATGTACATGTTTTTCATCTAGTGCAATCTATGCAAGCAGCTTTTTTTCCTGTGCCCGGGCATTTTTTTCCCCCCTCCCTCCCCCTTTCCCTTCCACAGATAGAACCTTCATGCTCTTGTTTATCAGTGCATTATTGTTTGGCTATTTGCCTAATCTCTTTTATATTCATGTGATGTAATAAAGATAACATGTGTTTTTTATTATATTAGGCTATTTCTATTATATTGCCTTATATTACATTTGAATTCATCATATATCCAATTTGAAGAGAATAAGAAGTACAGGTTTTCCCAGTGCTTGACATTTTTGTAGATATGGGAGGGTGCCCAAGTCTCCTGGGGGTCCAGGAGACCTACCCGGAATTCGGGAGTCTCATTGACATTCCGGGAGAGTTGGCAAGTATGAAGTATCATATGAAAGAAAGACAATCTCAGTGTCCCGTCGCTCTCATGATTAACTTAAGACACAAATGAGCACTGAGTGGAGAAAAAGCGAGCACCTTGAAGTGTGCTGGGAGGACCAGCTAGATGCATGGTGTAAAACCAAAATATTTCACGCAGTGAATGCAGAACGTTTCATAGATGAGGTCACATGCTTCATTTTCTATCCATCCATCTATTTATTTATTATTATTTATTTCAAAATGCGTTACAGAGAATTCCGTGCCCCAGTGGAGCTGTGAAGCTGTCTATCTTGTCTATCTATCTATCTATCTATCTATTTATCTATCTATTTATCTGTCCATCTATCTATCTCATATCTATCTATCTATCTATCTATCTATCTATCTATCTATCTATCTATCTATCTATCTATCTATATATATCTATCTCATATCGATCTATCTATCTATCTATCTCATATCTATCTATCTATCTCATATCGATCTATCTATCTATCTATCTATCTATCTCATATCTATCTATCTATCTATCTCATATCTTTCTATCTATCTGTCTCATATCTATCTATCTGTCTCATATCTATCTCTCTATCTCTCTATCTATTATTATTATTATTATTATTATTATCATTTATTTGTTAGGCGCCACAAGGTTTCCGCAGCGCCGCACATAGTACAAACAGTAGACTATACAGGGTATAACAGTACAGAACAATAAACAAAAGTACCAATACTTCAGAAACTCCAGGCAGGCAGATGCAATAGACACGGAGCAGAAGAACGGGTAAGGAGACAGGTGGGAAGAGGGCCCTGCTCATGCGAGCTTACATCCTAAGGGAGGGTTAAACAGACCAGGCACAAGAGGAGCCAGTTGAGGGAATGGAAGAGAGGGGAGAATGAGTGGAGGAGATGGGGGTTAAGTGGATGGTTGATAGGCTTTGAGAAAGAGGTGAGTTTTGAGTGCACGTTTGAAGGAGCACAGAGTAGGAGAGAGGCGGATGGAGCGAGGGATGTCATTCCAGTGAAGGGGGGCTGCACGGGAAAAGTCCTGGATTCTGGAATGGGAAGAGGTGATCAGAGTGGAGGAGAGGCGGCGGTCATTGGCCGAGCACAGGGAGCAGGTGGGAGTGTGAATGGAGAGGAGGTTAGAGATATAAGGGGCAGTAGAGTGGGAGAGAGCCTTGTAAGTGGTGGTGAGGAGTTTGAAAAGAATTCTGTAGGGGAAGGGGAGCCAGTGTAGGGCAAGGCAGAGAGGGGAGGCAGAGGAGGAGCGGCGTGAGAGGTAGACGAGTCTTTTGGCCGCATTGAGTATAGAGCGGAGGGGGGAGAGACGGGAGTGGGGGAGGCCGGTGAGGAGAAGGTTGCAGTAATCCAGGCGGGAGATGATGAGTGCGTGTATGATGGTTTTGGTGGCCTCCTGAGAGAGAAAGGGACGGATGCGTAGTTGAAATCGACAGGCTTTGGCAAGAGAATGAATGTGGGGGGCAAAAGAGAGAGAGGAGTCAAGGGTGACACCCAAGCAGCGGAGTTGAGTGACAGAGGAGATGGTAGTGTTGTTAACGACAGTGGAGAGGTCATGGTGGGATGGGAGGCTGGGAGGAGGAAAGACAATGAGCTCAGTTTTGGAAATGTTGATTTTGAGAAAGCGCTCCGACATCCAGGAGGAGATGGCGGAGAGACAGTCAGATACCTGAGCGAGAAGGGTGGAGGAAAGATCAGGTGAAGAGATGTAAAGTTGAATGTCATCAGCATAAAGTTGATACTGAAGGCCAAAGGAGGAGATGAGAGCACCAAGGGAGGAAGTATAGAGCGAAAAGAGTAGAGGGCAGAGAACGGAGCCCTGTGGGACGCCTACAGTGAGAGGGTAGGGAGAGGAGGAAGAACCAGACATGGATACAGAGAAGGAGCGGTTAGCGAGGTATGAGGTGAAACAGGCGTGGACAGAACCAGAGAGGCCGAGAGAGAGAAGAGTTTGCAGCAGGAGGGGGTGATCCACGGTGTCAAAGGCTGCGGAAAGGTCAAGGAGGATGAGTAGGGAGAAATGACCCTTGGATTTGGCCAATAGGAGATCATTAGTAACCTTGGCCAGGGCAGTTTTGGTAGAGTGGAGGAGGCGGTAGCCGGATTGGAGAGGGTCACGGATGGAATTGTCCGAGAAGTGCCTGGTTAGGCGGCTGCAGACAATTCGCTTAAGTAATTTAGAGGCATAGGGGAGAAGAGAGATAGGGCGATAGTTGGCAAGAGATGTGGGGTCGAGATTGGGTTTCTTGAGGATAGGAGAGATGAGAGCATGTTTAAATGAGAGGGGTACTACACCAGAGGAGAGTGATAGGTTGATAAGGTGTGCGAGGTAAGAGCAGGCAGTGGGAGAAAGAGAGCGAAGGAGGTGAGAGGGGATGGGATCGAGAGGGCAGGTAGAGGGTAGAGAGGGAAGAATGAGAGAGCGAACTTCTTCACCTGTTGTAGGGCCAAAGGAGCACCAGAGTTGGGTGTTGGTGGGAGGTGAAGCGAAGAGGGAGGCGGGAGAAGGGGAGGAGGAGATGTCCAGTCTGATGGCCTCAATTTTGGAAGAGAAAAAGGTGGCAAATTCAGAAGCGGACAGGGAAGACAGGACAGAAGGGGTGGGGGGGAGAGTAGGGAGTTGAAGGTGGCAAAGAGGCGGCGGGGATTGGAGGACTGAGAAAAAAATGAGGGACTTAAAGAAGGATTGTTTAGCGAGGGAGAGGGCGGAGCAGAAAGAAGAGAGGATGAATTTAAAGTGAAGGAAGTCGGCCAGGGAACGAGATTTCCTCCAGAGGCGTTCAGCAGTGCGAGAGCACTTTTGGAGGAAGCGGGTGAGTTTCGAGTGCCAGGGCTGGGGAATAATGCGGCGTCTGCTGACAGTAGAGGCCGGGGCGACAGCGTCCAGGGCAGTAGAGAGGGAGAGATTGTAGAGGGAGGACGCCTGGTCAGGACAGACCAGGGAGGGAAGGGGTGATAGGAGAGTTTCAAGAGAGGAGGACAAGGAGGTATGGTCAATAGCGTTAAGGTTGCGCCTGGTGTGGTTGGCTTTGGTCAAGGCAGGAGCAGGGGAGGAGGACAGAGTGAAGGAGAGGAGATGGTGGTCAGAGAGTGGGAAGGGAGAGTTGGAGAAGTCAGATAGATCACAGAGGTGAGAGAAGACAAGGTCAAGGGAGTGACCAAGACAGTGGGTGGGGGAAGAAGTCCACTGAGTGAGGCCTAGGGAGGAGAGGGCAAGAAGTTTGATGGTGGCGGGGTCAGAACAGTTGTCAATAGGAATATTAAAATCACCAAGTATGATGGAGGGAAGGTCAGAGGAAAGGTAGTGGGGGAGCCATGAAGCGAAGTTGTCAAGGAAAAGGGAGGAGGGGCCTGGGGGACGGTAGATGACTGAGACACGGAGGTGGATGGGGGAGAAGAGCCGGATGGACTGTACTTCAAAGGAAGAGAAGGAGAGGGAAGGTAAAGTGGGAATGACCCGAAAAGTGCAGTTGGAGGAAAGGAGGAGACCCACTCCACCTCCTGGACGCTCATCCGGTCTGGTGGAGTGGGTGAAGGAGAGGCCCCCATAGGAGAGGGCGGCAGGTGAGGCAGTGTCAGAAGAAGTAAGCCAGGTTTCAGTGATGGCAAGAAGATTTAGAGATTTGGAGATGAAGAGGTCATGGAGGGAGGCCAGTTTGTTACGGATGGACCTGGAGTTCCAGAGGGCACATGAGAAGGGGAGGGAGGGAAGAGGGGAGATGCGGATGAGATTGTCAGGGTTGATAGAGTTAGGGGGAGGATGAGGGGTAGGGCAGCGAGAGATGGGTGAGAGAAGGGGGCTGGGGGAGAGGATGGGTATAGGAAAGGAGCGGGGTGGCATGGTGAGGGACAGGGATGGATGGGGAATAATAGAAGGGGCAAGGGTAATTAACACAGAGGTGAGGGCAGCAAAGGGAGACAGAAATGGACCAGAGCAGATGAGAGGCTTAGTTAGATTAAGGATAGACGGAGTAAAGTAAAACAAAGACTTAGTAAAATTAAACTAGTTAGATTAAGCTAAATTAGATTAGGGATTGACAGAACAAAGTAGGACAAAGACAAAGATAAGACTGTAAGAGACAAAGGAATGGAGCAAGAACAAAAGGCGGTCGCAGAAGCAATATAAAGTGCCGTAAAGAATTAAAATAAAATGGAGAAAGTTAAAAATGCAAATAAAATACAATAATTAAGATAAAGTACAATAATTAAGAAAGAATAATTAATATAAAATACAGTACAATACAATAAAATAAATTGCAGTAAAATAAGGTTAAACTAAGGTTAAAATGAGCTAACGGTAAGTTAGAAATGAAAACACAAAAAAATAACTAAATAGAAATGAAAACACAAAAATTAAATAGCAGAAAAATAAGGTTAAACTAAGGATAAAATAAGCTTAAGGTAAGTTAGAAATGAAAACAAGGTGGCGAAAATGATGTAGGGCTGCAGAGAGCAGGAAAGTCCAGGGAGACCGGGAGTCCAGGGAGCTACAGGGTCCAAGGCAGGAAAGTCCAGGAAGACCAGAGAATCAGGAGAGTCACGGTGAGGACAAGAGCCACGCTGAGGCGGTGAGGAAGAGTCACAGGCCCGGGGAGACGGTGAGATGGTTGTGGAGAGTAAGGCAGCGTTGAGAGGCTTCAGTTCGGCAGCAGGAGAGAGCATCAGGACCGGATCAGTGCTGCGTGGAGGGCAGCTACAAGGGCAGCTGGAGACAGCAGCAGGAACTGGAGGAGCATGATCAGGGGCTGGAACTGGAGCAGCAGGCGTCTGGACCAGAGAAGTCGGAGACAGCAGCGGGACCAGTGCAGGCGGAGGAGAAAGAGCAGCACACCGTTGGTAAGGGATGGTGGCGTGGAGGTCGGAGACCAGATGTGGCAGCGAGGAGGCCGGTGACCGAAGACAGCATCAGGAAGACGGAGCAGCACGTGGAGCCGGAGTCAGCGCCACACGTGGAGATCAGCGGAGAGATCAGCGGAGAGATCAGCAGCGGTCGGCATCAGGGTCCTCAGAACAGAACAGCAGAGAACACAGGAAGAACTTCAGGCAGAGAAAGTAGCAGCGGATGGCGTCAGGATCAGCAGAGCTGGGAACGGAGGCATCACAGACGATCAGGGTAAGAGACAGCAGAAATGCTGTAGAGGTGTACCCAGGTGGAAGGCTTGTTCAGGGGGCTGAAAGAGGAATGTAGGGCCCCCAAGCCACAGCAGCGAGAGGCAGCAGGCATCAGAAGGGCATCTCCGGGTGGATTAAATTGAAAGGGGCATTCATTTGTTTAGCTTGTGTGTTATGAGTTACTGCCTAGTTGTACTATATGGTGTAGTTGAGTTCTTCTCAAACCTGCTCTTGACATATTGTAAATATATTGTAAATATCTATCTATCTCTCTATCTCTCTATCTGTCTGCCTATCTATCTATCTATCTATCTATCTATCTATCTATCTATCTATATATCTATCTCATATCTATCTATCTATCTATCTATCTATCTATCTATCTATCTATCTATCTGCCTATCTATCTATCTCTCTATCTATCCATCCCTGCCTGTGTTTCTGTCTATGCCTGTTTACTTTTTTTCTACCTTACTACTTGTCAACTGATCTGTGCAGAAAACAATGACAGTCAATACTTCAATACTGATTGATGAAAGAAAGAAGGTAAGAACTATAGCTTTCACTAACTGATTCACCTAAAGGATCATATGAAACACGAGACTTAGGGTCAATGTCTTTGATTTGTTTTGGTCTCACTTTTCTACAAGTTGTAACAGACACACCAGCAGCACTGCTTCATCTTCATAAAGAGCCTCTAATTGAAAAACAATATATTTAGAAATGGAATCCACAAAAATAAAATCATTCTTATGTAGCTAGTATAAAATACTACACTAAGATTTTAAAATTACAGTATTATAATATTAGAAATGCTGTGTTAAACATGTAAAACTTTACTGGGTTTTAGGAAAAGAAGAAAAATGCACATATATAATATATATAATATACAGTACGGTATAATATTTCTACAAATATAAGACATATAAGGCCGGCATCAGTGTGGAGCTTGTCTGTCCTCCTTTGCAGTGGGTTTCCCCCGGGTGGTCCGGTTTTCTCCCACAGTCCAAAAACATACTGAAATATTATTTGGCTTCTAACAAAATTAAAATTAAAAAATAACAAACTGCGATAGACTTCACTGTGTTTATGAAGAAGTTGACACTGAAGAAATCAGAGATTTCTTCTGCATTAACCTACTTTTCGCTTGCTTTTCAATAAAAGCAAACACCATCTCAAGATGGTGTTAGGTTCCTAGGGCCTGATACATTAAGGATCTTAACTTAAGAAACTTCTTATTTAAGTCTCCTGGACAAAACCATGTTACAATGCAAGGGGTGCAAATTGGTTTTCTGTTTTGCAAATAAGTTAAATACTGTTTTTTTTTTCATGTAGCGCACAAATATTAACTTTAAATTTCAGTGTAAAAATAAGCTATCAAGTATTTGTGTGCTACATGAAAAAACAGTCAGTATTTAACTTATGTGCAAAACAGAATACTAATTTGCACCCCTTGCATTGTAACATGGTTTTGTCCAGGAGACTGAAATAAGAAGTTTCTCAAGTTAAGATCCTTAATGAATCAGGCCCCTAGTTCCTATGAGGTCCAGTGAAATAGAAAAAGCTCTGTTTCGTATTATCCGCTGCTGGGTCAAATCCTATGCACATGGGCAAAATTTAGTGGCGCAAACACTTTTCACCTTCTGTGTTTGCCGACAGCGTTAGTTTGCCAGTGAAGAGCAAAAGAAGCTCCTTTACGAAGGAGGAGGGTCTTCGACTAGGGCAGCTCATCATCATTTATTTATATAGCACCACTAATTCCGCAGTGCTGTACAGAGGACTCATTCACATCAGTCCCTGCCCCATTGGAGCTTACAGTCTAAATTCCCTTATATAGACACACACTCACACACAGACAGAGAGGTAGAGACTAGGGTCAGTTCTTGATAGCAGCCAATTAACCTTCCAGTATGTTTTTGGAGTGTGGGAGGAAACCGGAGCACCCGGAAGAAACCCATGCAAACACAGGGAGAACATACAAACTCCACACAGATAAGGCCATGGTTGGGAATCGAACTCATGACCCCAGTGCTGCGAAGCACAGGTGCTAACCACTAGGCCACTGTGCTGCTCGGGGAGTAAATAGTTGCAAGCAGTAAATATCAGCGGTACTGCTCAATAGTAAATAGAGCCCTAAATAGCTGCTATTTGTAATGTTTTTCTCTGTGAATGGCAAATTTGAACTTTACACTTGAACACAATAAACTTTACTGTTTGTATTAAAAAAATAACATTAAAACAGGAAGAAAAGGCATAATTTTATGATTTATTCTGCCATATTTTAGCTGTGAGTTACACATTCCAGCATATCTATACATCAAGCTGTATTTCAGGTATTACAATAATACATGTTAATTTATTTACATCACCATATAAATACTGAATGGGTTTTGCAAAAGTTGACCTGTTGGAAGTAGTGCTTGACGTTAGATTAAGGCCAACTTAAACATGGTGTAAGATCAGGTGAAGTGGGCATAATGCGAGAAAATTGCCTGTTCTCCTGAACGTTCGGGAGACCTACCCAGAATTTGGGAGTCTCCCGGACATTCTGGTAGAGTGTGAGCAGCACTATCAAAAAAACAAACGTTTTCATCTGTTAGTAATTTCTTGTTTTTTTTTAAATTTATGTGCCCTTTCACAGCTTGAAGTATTATTGAATGTCATGCCTATTTATGCACCCTTCCCTTTGTGTCTGTCCTCAATAAAAACTTTTTGCTTGTGACTCCACCACCGTACCCCCCTCACCTACCTCCCCCTCACATCCAATGTATTTTTATTGTACTGTGATATTGGTTAAAGTTTGAATGGTTAGTGCAGTGCTTGAGGTATATAGTGTAGGATGTTATGTCTTGTACTTTATGCCCTGTATTGCACTAAAATGTATGCTTGATCATGTCTTACGGTGTACTGTGTACACTTGAATGAAATGTATGACCTGTGTTTTTTGTACTGTATACAAAAAATCTTTATTTGTGTGTTAACAACTCCAAGGTTAATTTTAACCTTTAAATCAGGGGTGTCCAACCTTTTAGCTTTCCTGGGCCACATTGGAAGACATCGAGTTGGTTTGGGCCACACATAAAATACACTAACACTAACGATAGCTGATCATTGAAAAAACCATAGAAAACATAGTTAACATATTAAACTTATTTGGAAATGAAGTTAGTAAGAGTTAGGAAACCTGTTGCAGAATCATGATTAAAGCAATAGTCCCATTTCCAGCTACAATTTAACTTACCTGCATCTGCCCCTTAGTGGGGTTCGGGGAATTAAATGCCAAAAACTTTTTTTTACCTCTCTTTCTGCACCCATGAATCATTTTTTTTATTGACCAGTTTGAAATGGTCACCGATATAGGTAGCATCAGGAGGACTAATAGAAATCTACAGAGATTTAAAGATAGGGTGGTGGGAAAAATGGCTCATGGAGCAGCCTCCGATGAGGGTAACAGTGGGTGATATTTTCACCCTACTCTTAATATTTATATTAGATACATACAGAGAACACAGCTAGTTCATAATTGCATGGTGCAGAAAGTCCAAATTCAGAGTAACAACAATAAGATACTGGATAATCTTTCACTGCTGCTGATAGTTCGCGCGGGTGACTCCTCTGTGCTGCGCTACGCAATGGATGTCGGGTGTGATGACGTCCCCCCTGACATTCACTGCGAGCGCCACACGGAGGAGGAGACCAGGGAGGGAGCCGGAGCGCCAGCTGACGTGACCGCAAGGTAAGTATTTTTTTATTTTTTTTGCAGGATTTTTTTTTTCAGCACTGCCCCCTTGCCACAACCAAAACTCCTGCTGGGCCACATTTACAGGCATGCTGGGACAACCATGCTTTAAATGTTTATATTGAACTTGAATAATAAGCATTTAAATTAATTAAAATTCAGTGGTTTCATATGTTCTTCTGTCACACTAACTTCACATGCAGACGTAGCAATTACATCACCAAAAGAAAACATTTTCCAGTTTCGCCCTACACCAGAAAAATAATTTCAAAACCACTAATTTTCTTACCACACTGCAATGTGTAAGCAGATGTAAAAAATTTGGACATTTTCAACATTCAGCATTTTTCTCTCACTTTCATCATCATCATCATCATCAACATTTATTTATATAGCACCAGCAAATTCCGTAGTGCTTTACAATTGGGAACAAACATTAATAAAACAATACTGTGTAATACATACAGACAGAGAGGTAAGAGAACCCTGCTCGCAAGCTTACAATCTATGGGACAATGGGAGTTTGAAACACAAGGGCATGTGCTATATCATATTGCACACTGGAGCAGCTAGGATGCAAAGGTAAAAGTATTGAGTGGGCTGTGTAATCAGTCACAGCTATGTTGGTCAGAGGGTTGTTGTCTTGTGTTAGCTGTGTAGAGGGTGGTAATAGGGTAACATAGGGAGATTAAGATGGTGGTTGAGGAATATCATAAACTTGCCTGAAGAGGTGGGTTTTCAGAGAACGCTTTAAGGTTTAAAGACGAGAGGAAAGTCTTACTATGCGAAGGAGTGAATTCCACAAAGTGGGTGTAGCCCGAAAAAAGTCCTATAACCGGCAATGGGAGATCGTGATGAGAGTGGAACAGTGGAACAGAGACGCAGATCTTGTGCAGAACTGAGGTGTTGAGTTGGAAGATATTTTGAGACAAGTGTAATGTATGTCGGAGCAATTTTGCTGACGGCCTTTTATGTTAGTAGAAGAATTTTTTTATTGGATTTGTTGAAATACAGGCAGCCAATGCAGAGACTGACAGAGTGGCTCAGCAGAGGAAGAACGATTTACAAGGACAATCAATCTAGCCACTGCATGCAAAATAGATTATAGGGGTTCAAGTCTGACTTTGGGAAGACCAGTAAGGAGGGAATTGCAATAGTCGATGCGAGAGAAGATGAGTGTATGAATTAAGGTTTTTGCGGTGTCTTGTGTCAGATATGTGCGCATTCTGGAAATGTTCTTTAAATGTATGTAACATGATTTAGATATAGAGTCGATGTGGGGAATAAATGATAGTTGTGAATCAAGGATTACACCTAGCCAGCGAGCTTGCGAGATGGGATTTATGTTTTTGGGTGGGAATATTATTAATTCAGTTTTTGAAAGATTGAGTTTGAGTTGGCAAGAAGACATCCAAGATGAAATGGCAGAAAGACAGTCAGTAACGCCAGACAACACAGATGGTGAAAGATCAGGAGAGTATAGATTTGTGTATCATCCACATAGAGATGATACTGAAATCCAAAGTAGTTTATTAGTTTTCCAAGAGAAGTTGTGTAGATAGAGAATAGCAGAGGACCTAGGACTGAGCCTTGTGGTACTCCAACTGATAAAGGAAGCGGAGCAGAGGTGGATCCAGAGAAATTAACACTGAAAGAGCGATTAGATAGGTAGGATGAGAACCAGGATAGGACAGTGCCTTCAAGACCTAGGGATTGTAGCGTTTGTCTAAGGTGTCAACAGTGTGAAATGCAGCAGGGAGATCCAGAAGAATTAGAAGAGAGTAATGGCTTTTACTTTTTGCTGTGATCAAATCATTGACAACCTTGGGGGGGAATGAGCACAGTAGACAGGGACCTACTAATTTGTGAGGGAATGGGATCAAGAGTACAGGAGGTAGAGTAGGAAGATGGGAAGAGAATAGAAACTCCCTCTTCATTTGTGGGATCAAATGAAGAGAGAGTGTCAGAGGGTGCTACAAAGGAATTGAGCTGATTGCTTGTCGAGGGAGATAATAACATTTCAAGTCTGATCTTATCTATTTTCTCCTTGAAATAGGAAGCAAGATCCTGGGCACTGATGGTAGTCAGAGGATTTAGGGTGGGAGGATTGAGAAGAGATTTAAATCTGTTAAAAAGGCATTTGGGGTTACTAGCCTGAGCATAGATGAGAGATTGGAAGTATGTTTGTTTTGCAATGTCCAGAGAATCATCATCAACTTTTATTTATATAGCGCCCGCAAATTCCGTAGCGCTTTACAATTGGGAACAAACATTAATAAAACAATACTGGGTAATACATACAGACAGAGAGGTAAGAGAACCCTGCCAGAATATGTGATGAAATCATTAGAGGTACAAGATTTATACCAGTGACGTTATGCTTTACAAGAAAGTTTGTGTTACTTTAGTGTGCCACGGTTGGCAACGAAGTCTGCGCGGAGTATGTAGTGTCACTGGAGCCACTTGATCCAGGACAGTTGCTAGGGTTTGGTGAAAATGGGGTACTGCCCGATCAGTGGAGGAGAATGTAGAAATTGGGGAGAGAAGGTGTTGGAGAGAGGTGGAAAACTGTTGAAGATCAATAGAGTTGATATTCCTGCGGTTGTGAGGAGGCTTGGAAGAGTTTGATACTGGGTAGGGTGAAGAACTGGGGGTGATCTTAATGTACACACGCATGTTACAATTTGATTTACTTGTACAGAAATCTTTCTGTGTCTGGAAGACATGCAATCAAATTTAATCCAAACTATACATACAGATTGTATAGAATTTTATCTTGGAATTTCAATGCAATCCAATTAGATCTTGGTGCACCTGTATGGGAAAAGTGTAAGGTCATTTATACAATGTACATTCAAAAAAATGTGTTTGATTTTAAAAGATTGTAATTTGTAAAATGGTAACATGTATTTTTTTTAACAAAATATCTTAATAATGGATAGGCTATTTATTGAGATCGAAAATACTAGGAGCAGTAAAGGTCATTTGCAAAAGTGCAGAGATTTTCTATTTGTGCGAATGCGTCTAATTGTCCAGTGAATGTATCGATAGATGCACCCAGGGCTGCCATCAGGGGGGTACAGGGGGTACTGTTGTATCGGGCCCGGTCCACCCCTGCGATCATGTGATCTGCCTGTGATAGCCAGATCACAGGGGAATGATTCCTCCACCCCTGAAATCGCATTCTGGTGCCTGGCTGTCACAATGACAGCCAGGCTGAAGGCATCAGCCCAGAGTAGCGGAGACCAGCGGACTGAAAGACAGCGGGCCCCCAGGTAAGTTTGCGCTGATGCTCATGGGGGGAGGGCGCTGGGCGTTCATCGCGAAGGGGGCGTTCACCAGGGGGGGGGGTGTCCCGTACTGGGCCCCATGATTTCTGATCCCAGGATATGGAACTGCCGCAAGAAAATCAATATTTGCTCAATGCGTGTCCAACTGGTAATGCACATGGTGATATGGGTAAAATATCCTGCCTACTACCAGGAGACCTACCCTTCATTAATGCCACTTCTTGTTATCTCCTAAATTACTGCTCAGTTTAACCTCCGTTAAATCTTAAGTTAATCAGAAGAGTGGGGGGACATTGGTATTGTCTTCATTTCATGTGTCACTTTTGTGCATTTAAATGATTTTATTACATTGGTAGATATGCTGAACTTATGGGATGATTCCCAGCTGCTGCCACCTCCTGTGTACCAGTCAATTTCAAGTCCTTTTGTGGGGAGGAAAATGCTGTGTAGAATGGTTCCCAAAAAGGCTATTTTTTTCCATCCTTTGAATCTTACTTAAGTAACCTCTTCTGACAAAATGAAATCTTGATTTTGCATGTGAACAGTTGGCATTTATGTGCCTAGGCCTCAATCACAAGGGAATGCCCTGACCCAGCCTAGAATCTCCTATAGGAATACAGAATCTTTTGCACCCATAGATATCGATATTTTGGCAAACAGATCCAAGTACTTCCCTGTACAATTTGGTGCTTTTTCACAAGCAAAAGCATTTGCACTGCAATTTGCAAATATATCCCATACCTGTTAAAGCTATGTAAACATTATAAATATATATATATATATATATATATATATATATATATATATATACATATTAATATAATTATTTTATATATATATATATATATATATATATATATATATATATATATATATATATATTGTTGATATATATATTGTTGATTTTTTAAGTGTGTCTGTTACTTTATTATTGTGCCTACTTAATAGTATTTAATTATATTAAGTATTCATATTTTTCATTTCAGTCTATACAGCGTAACGGCATTGTACTGGCGAATGGAACATGTACTAATTATTCAATATGATGAGTGTGGGCATGGCTATCATGTGTTAAAAGGGATCATTTCTTCAAGGTTTTCTCAGATCTTGCTATTTTTTTTTTTCTGCAGCCCTGGCAGAAGCTGGCTCTTTAATAAGTCTCACGTTACACGTGGATTAGATTTGTAGAAATCCTGTAACTCAATAGGTACCTGCCTATTCTCTCCTGGCGTCAGCCTGCCTGCACCGCTCTGCTATGTAGACATACCTGGAATTCCAGCCGTGCCTCCTCACTTGCTAAGTGGGCTGGAGCCAGCCTACCAAAACATTAGGTTATTGTTGTGAACAAGAACTGCCCTTGATAGACGAGTAAAGTGTGAAGTTGGTCTTGCAATGGCTTATTACCTCCAGAAGAAGCATGCATGACACTCTTTATCTTTCTTTTAAGCTACAGTAACACTGGAAAGAGGATACTGTCGTGTCCCTTGTTGGTGGAAACACGGTCCAGCAGTGAAGCCACCCTGATATCACCAGCAACTCTACAACCTGTGTTTACATTCAATGAGGTGGAAAATAACAATGAGTATGTCAAATGCCTTTACGGTGGAACATGCATGGAGTTTTCTAATACCATTGTTTATCAGCACTTTAGATAGCCTATTTCACACTGCAGATTGCCAGGATATTTTACTAGTCCCCACTGCTCCTCCTCCTGTATTGTTTTTATACAATATTTCATCTTGTTTACATAAGGACAGTAATAAGCACACCATGGGGCATGCATCATGGATGTGTAATACATAAAGCGATCTCCACCTTCATTTAAGGATTAACCCTTTTCTTGAACAGGCGGAATTTTATACATTTGTGACCAGGGGGTAAATGTATGAACATGCGGGTTCTTTAACACCCGCGTGATCGGCGATTAAATTTCAAGCGGCGCTGCATTGTAAAGGGAAACTTCACTTTACAATGCAGCGCCACTTGAAATTTAATCGCCGAACACGCTGAACACGCGGGTGTTGAAGAACCCGCATGTTCATACATTTACCCCCAGATCACGTTTCACAATTTTGCTAAACAGTTAAAAAACAATACTTGTATTTTAAAGGGCGTTATTAAAAGAAAAAGGTAGATTTCTATGATTCTGCCCGTAATTATTTTGACTTAACTACTGCAATGTGAAAAAGTTACCTCAGAAATTATTCAGTTCCTTTTCCCAAGCATAGGATTGCAAAACGACTATGTCTTATGGGAGCTGTGTGTTATAGGGCATGGAAACAAAGGCAGAATAAAAGTTGTGCCAGCACTGCAGCCAGTGCGTTCGTGCGTGTGTGAGTGCGTGCGGGACCGGTTAGCGAGAAATATCTCACAACAGCCCTGGAATAGAAACAAAAGTTCTGATTGGTGGGAAAGTCCCCTCGAATTGGGACAGTTGGAAGGTATGGCTATATATGTGGATATATCCACACAACATACATATGCACTTACAGTATAGCCCCCTGGGACCCTGTTCTGGTTTGGGCCATTATCTGCCCCATCCCCAGGACGCTCTGTCAGAGAACTGCAGGATTTAGCCAAATAGGAGGATTTCACTTTGCACATATATTGCAAGAATGATGCACTATAACATCATTGTGCTGTGGTCCCTTAATACACAAGAATATGACAGTGGCCTATCTACCTAACAAGACACTCACCCTGTACATGCTGAAACATATTAAGAATAGAGATGCTCAGTCTTGGTTCCTCGAGAACCGAACACAATTGAACTTAGGGGATCTTTCGCGCTTTTTCAGAATCGAAAATGAGGCAAAATATCATCGTTACGTCGCCGGATCTCGGATCTCACGAGTTTTGATATCTATAAATACCGCCCTCCGTGGCGATCTAGCGCCAATTGAAAGAGAGACACAGAAGGGGTAGCACACAAATATCAACTTTAAATTTCAGTGTACAAATAAGCTATCAAGTATTTGTGTGCTACATGAAAAAACAGTCAGTATTTAATAGAGATGAGTGCACTCGGATTTCTAAAATCTGAGCCCACCTGAACGTTGCCGATCCGAGACAGATCCGGGTATTCCCGCCAATTGCAAAACTGAAACCGAGGCTCTAAGTCATAATCCCGCTGTCGGATCTCGTGATACTCGGATACTATAAATTCCCCGCTAGTCGCCGCCATCTTCACTCGGGCATTGATCAGGGTAGAGGGAGGTTGTGGTAGGTGGTCCTCTGTCCTGCTATATCTCGTGCTGTTCAGTTCTGTGCTGTGCTGTGCTCTGTGTTCTGTTCAGTCCAGTGGTGCTGTGTCCTGTGCTCTGTCCTTCTGAGTTCAGTGGTGCTGCTAGGTCCTGTGCTGTGTCCTGTTCAGTCCAGTGGTGCTGTGTCCTGTGCTCTGTCCTTCTAAGGGCATTGTTATTTTCCCCATTATTCCCTAATTATAAAAAATGTCAAAAAAAGTTATTAAAAAAAAATTACAAAAAAAGTAAATATAAAAAAAAAAATATCCCAAAACAACCCTGCAGTATAAGTCCATTGGTACTGCGATATTACAAAGTTCACTGATTCAGCAGTATAAGTCTAGTGGTACTGCTATATTACAAAGTTCACTGATTTTGCAGTATAAGTCCATTGGTACTGCTATATTACAAAGTTCACTCATTCTGCAGTATAAGTCCAGTGGTACTGCAATATTACAAAGTTCACTCATTCTGCAGTATAAGTCCATTGGTACTGCAATATTACAAAGTTCACTCATTATGCAGTATAAGTCCAGTGGTACTGCAATATTACAAAGTTCACTCATTCTGCAGTATAAGTCCATTGGTACTGCAATATTACAAGGTTCACTCATTCTGCAGTATAAGTCCAGTGGTACTGCAATATTACAAAGTTCACTCATTCTGCAGTATAAGTCCATTGTTGTTACTGCCATATTACAAATTTCACTGATTCTGCAGAATAAGTCCAGTGGTACTGCTGTATAACTCCAGTCCAGTGGTACTCTCCTGTGCCGCATATAATTTTTAAAGGCTTTGTCGAGTGTGTGTGGCTTCGGGGAACACTCTCTTGTGCTACATATAATGCAGAACAAAAATTTGGAGGATAAAGTAGGGAAAGATCAAGACCCACTTCCTCCTAATGCTGAAGCTGCTGCCACTAGTCATGACATAGACGATGAAATGCCATCAACATCGTCTGGCAAGCCCGATGCCCAATCTCCTAGTACAGGGCATGTAAAATCCAAAAAGCCCAAGTTCAGTAAAAGTAGCAAAAAGAAAAACTTAAAATCATCTGAGGAGAAACGTAAAGTTGACAATATGCCATTTACGACATGCAGTGGCAAGGAACGGATTAGGCCCTGGCCCGTGTTCATGACTAGTGGTTAAGCTTCACCCAAGGAACTAAGCCCTCCTCCCCCCCCTACAAAAAATTTAAGAGAGTTATGCTGTCAGCAACAACACAGCAAACAACTCTGCCTTCTAAAGAGAAATTATCACAAATCCCCAAGGAGAGTCCAAGGGTGTTGGTGGTTGCGAAGCCTGACCTTCCACTCACTGTACGGGAAGAGGTGGCTTCATCAACCATTTGCAGCATGCCCTCTGCATATGCTGGAAGGATCACCTGCAGTCCAGTTACAGATTTGGCTAATGAAGGTGTGAATGTTGTACACCGGGAGGAGGATATTGATGTAGCTGGCGCTGAGGAGGATATTGATGATTATGATGCAGACAGATACCAAATTGCCTTTCTCAATTTCTATTTATATTCTAGATTATATAACGGCTGAATAGTTTTCTATTTTACTCCTAGTGGAGAGGGGATCTGATGCAGACAGATACCAAACTGCCTTTGTCCATTTCTTTGTATATTTGAATTTCTAGTTCTACAGTCTATGCAGGCTGCTTTTTTTATATTCAACTACAAGTGTAGGGCGGGAAGGGGGGGGGGGGCATAGATAGCCACCAAAGTAACGTGGTCCATTTAATTTCACTTTCTAGCTCCACAGTCTGTGCAGCCTGCTTTTTTTTATCTTCAAAGTATTTACAAGCCTTGCAATCTAAATTAACAAGAGGTAGTGACATGCTAGAACTTCACCCTCTATATGCTGCAGAGGATGGAGGAGCATCAAAAGGCCATTCAAGCCTACACAGCCACCTACGACATAGGAAAAGGAGTGGGGATACGCCTGAGTCAAGCGCACCGGAGAATGATTTCCGTGTTGTGCAAGGTTCTGCAGCCATTTGAACTTGCCACACGAGAAGTCAGTTCCGACACTGCCAGCTTGAGTCAGGTGATTCCTCTGATCAGGCTTTTGCAGAAGCAGCTGGAGAAAGTGAGGGAGGAGCTGGTACACCATTGCGATTCCACCAAGCATGTAGCTCTTGTGGATGAAGCCCTTCGTACGCTTTGCCAGTATCCGAGGGTGGTCAGTCTTTTAAAGTCAGAGGAATACATTCAGGCCACCGTTCTCGATCCTCGGTTTAAAGCGTATGTTGTGTCTCTGTTTCCGGCGGACACAAGTTTACAGCGGTGCAAAGACCTGCTGGTCAGGAGATTGTCCTCTGAAGAGGACCGTGACATGCCACCAGCTCCACCTTTATTTTCATCACTGTTTGTGCAGTTCCAAAAAAGAGGAACTGCCATTTCTATTGCTACCTTCTTTCTTTCTGTATTTCCTGTGTCCTGTGGTCTGTTCTGCCAAGGGCATTGTTATTTCCAAGTTATCCAAAAGTTCTAAAAAAACAAATTTAAATTTATAAAAAAAATTATAAAAAATTTATTTAAAAAAAAAATAATAAAAAATTTTCCAAAAATAATTGGAAAAAAATATTACAAAATTTTAAAAAATCTAGCTTGTACTGCTATTTAAAAGTCTAACTACGATCATTCACTGTTGCTGTACCCAAAAATAATAGTTACTGCTATTAAAGTACAGTCCAGTGGTACTCTCCTGTGCCGCAGATAATTTGTAAAAGCTTTGCCGAGTGTATGTAGTTATGTATCACAGGTTTTAAGAAGAGGCACAACACTGACAACCTGTTAGAGAAACTGAGGGAAATAATCTCTCTGTGGCTCACCCCACTTAGACTCTCCTGGGGATTCGAATAACTGCCATTTCTATTACTACCTTCTTTCTTTCTCTATTTAAAAAAAAAACAACCTGTCATTTCTATTACTACGTTAATTGTTTGTGCTGTCACAAAAAAGAGGAACTGCGCCCTTAACTGCTATGTTGGTTTTAGACGTCCATCCGGTGTCCGACATCTGTGCACTGGAATTCAGACCAGTTGAGGGTTTTATTATTATATTGTGGCCCCGGTACCAAATTGGGTACCGGGGCCACTCCACTACGCAGTCCAGATACTTGTTTGGTGGAATTCAGACCAGTTGAGGGATTTTTTATTATATTGTGGGGACCACTCCACTACGCAGTCCAGATACTTTTTTGGTGGAATTCAGACCAGTTGAGGGATTTTTTATTATATTGTGGGGACCACTCCACTACGCAGTCCAGATACTTTTTTGGTGGAATTCAGACCAGTTGAGGGTGATATATTGTGGCCCCGGTACCAAATTGGGTACCGGGACCACTCCACTATGCAGTCCAGAAAGCTACCTCGGTGAAACGTTTTGGACTAAAAACAATATTGTGAGGTGTGAGGGTGTTCAGAATAGACTGGAAATTAGTGGAAATGATTGTTATTGAATGTTATTGAGGTTAATAATAGCGTAGAAGTGAAAATAAGCCCAAAAACTTGATTTTGGAACTTTTTATGCTTTTTTCAAAATAAATCCGAATCCAAAACCTTAAATCCGAACCAAAACCTTTCGACAGGTGTTTTGCGAAACAAATCTGAACCCAAAACATCAAGCAAATCCGAACCCAAAACACAAAACACGAGACACCAAAAGTGGCCGGTGCACATCCCTAGTATTTAACTTATGTGCAAAAGAGAATACTAATTTGCACCCCTTGCATTGTAACATGGTTTTGTCCAGGAGTCTTAAATAAGAAGTTTCTTAAGTTAAGATCCTAAATGAAACAGGCCCAAAGAGAAAAGCCCCATTGCTCCATTGCTAATTGTCATTGCTGAAATACAAATACTAGGCCTTGCAGGCTTTTCTTCTGACTTTTCTTTTCTGCCACTGATGTGTGCCAATGTGTCCTAGATGTGGTAGGAACTGCCGTGTGTTTGAGTCATTGCATGGTTGGAAAATACAATGCAGGAAAAGAAATTCTGCTTGAGCTAAAACTCATACTGTATTTTGGACCTGTGCAACAAATGTACAATATCTTCAGTTCCTTTCCACAAAGGTGGGACATTCTGAAAGAGCACCTCCCTGCTTCACTTCATAATATATCCACAACTAGATGGACTCATTTGGGTTTGCCTGAGCCTCTATGAACCTCTGAAAGGGCCTGGGTGCAGGATCCCTATGCAACTTCTATGACCATGCCAGGGCCACCATAAATTCATTGTCAATTGTCAGCCTTCAGTTATATTGTTAGTGGCTCATGTTAGAGATACTCAGCCTCGGTTTTCTGAAAACTAAACCGACCCGAACTTAGGGGATCCGAGTAGACTCGTCCTCGGATCTAAATTGAGGCAAAACATCACTGTTGCGTTGTCGGATCTCGCGGGTTTTGGATTCCATAAGTACCTCCCTCCCCAGGTGATCCAGCGCCATTGCTCACATATAAACAGAGGTAGCAGTGTTCTTGTCACTCTCCAGTCTCCAGTGACATTGCTCAGTGCCATTGCTCACACAGAAACAGTGGTAGCAGTGTTCTTGTCACTCTCCAGTCTCCAGTGACATTGCTCAGTGTCATTGCTCACACAGAAACAGGAAGGGTAGCAGTGTTCTTGTCACTCTCCAGTCTCCAGTGACATTGCTCAGTGTCATTGCTCACACAGAAACAGGAAGGGTAGCAGTGTTCTTGTCACTCTCCAGTCTCCAGTGACATTGCTCAGTGCCACTGCTCACACAGAAACAGTGGTAGCAGTGTTCTTGTCACTCTCCAGTCTCCAGTGACATTGCTCAGTGTCATTGCTCATACAGAAACAGGAAGGGTAGCAGTGTTCTTGTCACTTGACAAAAATTTACTGGAATTGACTGGAAATTAATGTTATTGAGGTTAATAATAATGTAGGAACAAAAAAAGAGCCAAAGTATGTGATTTTAGCAAAAAAATAGGGATTTTAGAAAAATAATAGGGATCCAAAACCAAAACCATAAACACGCGATGATGATTTTGCCAAAACCAAAACACGAAGTTAATCCAGATCCAAAACCAAAACTAAAACCAACACACGGGGGTCAGTGAATATCTCTAGTTCATGTGTGTACAGTACCTTTAAAATATGAATATGTCTGTGTTTTTGTTTTTTTATTGTGACACCAGAAATATCTTTGCAGGGGTTTCTATGAATCCCAGTAGAAGTTTTCTGACTGTGAATTTTTTCTGAATGCCATCCAGGTTGGGGGGAGCGAGGTCCTGCAGTTATATCAGAACCCCAGGCCTCATCTAGAGGATGGAGTAAGTCCTTCCAGAAGGTGCAAGTCTACACATTGGCAAAACCATGTTGTGCTGCAGGGCGAGTGATTTAAAATGTGTACCATTGATTTAGAGTTGGGATTGAGATGCATCCAAGTTCAACTCTAAATTACAGTGTTTAAATACAAATGTGTTAGAGCTACATGCAAAAGCAGCTAATATGTTCTCTGAATGTGAAAAAAAATATACATTTGTACCCCTCTTACATTATAACATTGTTTTCCCAGGTCCAAGTTGTGCCCTTTAGTGGGATTTGCTCCTAAGTATAAATGAGTTCCCCTGTGTGCAATAATAATGATAATAATCATCTCACCTTCCATTATCCATTGTACCTTTGCAAGCATTAAAGCAGCACTAAACAGCATCTGTCTCTCTACTGTGACATCATCACTAAGCTGCCTGCTGTAGGGTTGCATCAGCTAGAGTATCACTTGTAGAGAAGGTAACACAAAATGGAGTTTAATACTAGTTCGGAGTAGGTCAAAGAGTCCTAAGGCTACTTAGTAGTGCTTGCTATCCATAACAACCAAACAAAAAATGATTACTCCATAGAATGGCAGGCAGTGCTGTTTCTTCGAAACTAAGGTTCATGGGTATGAAAAAACGAGGGACAACGTTTCCCTAACTCTGGGTTGCCTCAATTCCCACAGAGGAACACTTTAGTGTTCCCCAGATCCCCAAAGTTCATTGGGGGGGCAGTGTCCCATTACTTGGGTGTGACTTTACCCCATGTGTGAAATGTATTCATGATACCATGTGTGGTGTGCTTTGCAGCTGTTCATGGTATTATCATAACATTGCTACAATGATAAAATGTATATACTCATGTTAATTATAACCGATGTATGTACTTGTATGCCCTGTAGATTGTGGAAAATATGTCTAGTGTTGTACATGTTTAAACTGTTATTTATATTATGTTGCCAGGTGGGTCATGGTTAATTCTCAGAAGAGTCTCCATCATATGACCTGAATGTACTGCAGTATCCTGTCCCACCACTGAGACAGAAAGTCCAAATCAGCTGGAAGCTGGAAGCCAGGGAATAAACTGAGTGTTCCCAAGCCCGTACCAGGAAACAAATCCTTAATTAGCTTGACTAGGTCCCTATTGTTCAGGGATGTGTGGATTGGGGAGGGAAAGCCCTGCAACAGCCCTTTATGACAGCTCTCAATTACTAAGGGGTGATGTATTGATTCTCACTCATAGGCTAGTCCCGGGAGCAGGGGAAATCTAACTATTTTTAAAAGCAGGGGCCCAGCACTGGGACAAAGTGGTTCAAAGTGGAGAGAAAAGAACAGAGGGCAGAGGCTGTTGTGTTGGAGAGCTCATGCATTGGAGTTGTTGGCATCTGCTAGACTAGTGCTCGATCACGCATCATCAGAGCATCACCCCGTGAGTAAGATAGCTTGGTGGGACTGCTGGAACATTGGGACTTATGTCTTACCACACTGGTAAGGAGGAGCAAAATGGACCACGCAGCTGGGATTCAAGGATCCGGTAACAAAGTTGACTGCGGTTCTGTGTGCTAGAGGAGTACGAGACATGTTGTGTGTCAAACCTGTCTGCCTTTTATTTAAAGTGTATTTCTATTCTGGTGTATTATATAATATACAAGTAATGCTTTGCCTGAGTGATTGTTGAACCCATATAAGATACAGGGGATACTTTGTTAGTATAGTAAGTGTCAGATAAACCTGCTTTCTTCATAATGGGTACCATGATGTACTAACAAATATGTATGTTTTGGGATAATATATTTATTGGAAGCCCATTATGTAAAATTATCCCTTAATTCATACAGCCGACAATTTATTTTATAAAGAGATAAATGTCTCATATTATTGATAATCACCTTCTCCTTCTGCCTGCAGGCTTGTATGCCTGCACAGCAAACTCATTGATTCTTAGCATCATTTTGCAACTGTGAAGCTGAACCTCTTTTATTATATAATTGGGGTTAATCAATAGCAAAGCTTTGTTGTCTGCTTGGCTTTAAGGAGAGTGGTAATCTGGATGGAATTTTTCATCCCTATTTTTTTCTTCTTAATATAATAAAATATATTTTTCCTCAAATAGTAATTGGGATTCATGTAATCTGTTTACTACCACCCCAGCAAGTCTTTCACATTGAAACGATATTTGTGAACACAAAGCTCAGATTCACCAGATATTAACATATGTGACATCCAGGGGTAAATGTATGAAAGTGCGCATTTTGCAAGTTGCCGAATATCGGCAACTTTGCAGGGGAAATTTAAAGCAGCAATGGCTTTAAAGGCAAAATCTGCCTTTAAAAGCCATTGCCGCTTTAAGTTCCCCATCGCATTTTGCAAGTCGCCGAATGTCGGCGACTTGCAAATTGCGCACTTTCATACATTTACTCCCCAGTGTTGTGTCCATCTTGGGTCCATTAGAGGATACTTACTGAAAGGGCATAATTTAAATAAAAAAAAAATGTTGCTCATTATCACGAGCCGCGGCGGTACTCGCTTCTGTCTTCTTCTGGCGTCCCGGCCGTCACCTTGACGACCGGGACGTCATTTCCCCTTCCTGCCCGGCCGTTACCAGGGCAACGGCCGGACGCCTCTGCAGTAGCGCTGCGTCCCGGCGGTGCTGGTAGCCGGGCGCATGCGCGCAACAGGCAGCCTGTGGGCTGATTTAATGAGGAGGGCTGAATTTACAGGCATTAGCCTGCAACTGTGTATTTCACGGTCAAGTCCTGATTGGCCCTGCTCTGTCTAGTAATTAGCCTGCAGGAGTGTATCAACTCCTGATTGGTCTGTGTCTGTATTTAAGGCAATGAGGTCTGCTGCCTCATTGCCGGTTATAGCTTCTGTATCCAGTCTGCTGACCTGCTCTGTGCCTTGTTCCTGCCTGCTGAACTTTCTGCTGATTACCCGTGTATGACCCTTTGCCTGGATTTGGACATTGCTTGTGTATCTTGAGACCCTGACCTCTGGCCTGTTTACCGGCTTGTTAATTGGAATTGCTACCTGCTGCCGGCCCTTGAACTCTGCTTGGACTTCACTCCGCTTGCCTGGGTTCTCCCCAGCCGATACACACTTCACGACCCTCTGTCAGTCTGCAGCCCAGCCTGTCCCCACCATCAGGGGCTCCTGTGAACACCTGACTGGCAGAGTAGACTCTGGGTTGTGTTGTGCCGACTGAAGGGGTTCCTAACACTCATAGTGCGTCTTTAAATCTTATATTGCATCTTAAAAACATCCCCTTTTATTACTGTACATTGAGCTTGTACGGTGTTACCGTACAGGGGAGGGACGGAACATTTTAGCCGGCGGGGCAAGACTTGACTCAGCAGCCTATTAGGAACATTTTAAAGGAGATAAATTGCCGGTGGCCCAGTGACCCAGCCCAAGGTAGCCCACTATGGGACTAGCCTAGGAGGCAGAGATCCCCCTGACCCCCAGCCCAGCCTGCCTCTGTTACTGATGCATACTGCAAAACACCTTGGTGTTCTACTGATGCATTAAAAGGTGCACATGTACTTCCCTCTCTTCGACTACCTAGTAGTATGGCTGTGTTTGTGGATAGGTGGAATATCCTAGCACTATAGAACCACCCCTTTGAATAAAATAAACATTTCTGCTTTTCTCCTAAAGTACTTCTAGGTTTTGCCTCACTTATGGATTAAAATAAATATGAGACTGAGGGGACATTGCAACTGTCTTCATTACCTGTGGCCATTTTCTGTGTGAAACATTGTTCAAAGTTTGTCTGGAGAGCCACTTCATGGATCATAATAGAGGAGCAAAACACAAACGTTCTATAAATGTATAGAATGAAGCGTACAGAATGCCATCCATGAGCTGGTGTAAAATGTAATGTCCTTTTGTAGAGCAAAAATGGCTGTGAGACACTCGCACAGCAAGGAACATCCCTAAAATTGTGCCTCTTCATCCCTTTATAGTTTTTAAACAATCCCGTTTCACAAACAAAATCTAATTTCATTAGTTCTCATAAAAACTAGGTACTTGTGTGTACTTACTTCATACACACTTATTGACCAATCCCCCCCACTTGTGAAAACTTCTCCTGTTTCCATCATGCTCCGCATATCTATGTACCAAAGCTGTCTTTTAATTGCTGAATGATTCTCAGCATTATACAGATAAAGGTTATCTTAAAGATATTATGCTACTTGTATTGGGATCAGGGGCGGATCTAGACTTTATGTTTGGGGGGGGCGATTTTGCATAATCACGCCCCTCCTTTGCTCTGATTGGCTGGCCTGCGTTAACCCCGCCTTCCGCCCGCGACTGGCCCCGCTCCCTCCCGTTGTGGTCGCCGGCTGGGACCACTCTGATTGGCTGGCACACATTTAGCCCCGCCCCCCGCTCGCGCTTAGCCCCGCCCCTCCCATTTTAATCGGCGGCTGGGACCTAGCTTTTTGCTGCTAGGGGGGGCGAATGCCCCGATCGCCCCCCCCCCCCTGGATCCGCCACTGATTGGGATTGACTAGTCAGACATCACTAGCTGCTGGCGCTGGGTCATTGCTTACACGCATCTCTACCTCTGTGTTCTGTTTTGTATGTGCACCTGCATGTTGGAATAAGGCCTGCTGACATCATCATGCTCTGATATTAAAAGTACACTCAATGCACATGGACAACTATATGGCTGTGTATGTTCTATACACGATAACTATTTACTGACCCAGCCTTTTTCTGACCATTCCTGTCTGGCCATGATTTTGACTATTCACTTGTTTTCTGACCTAAAATTAATGTAATTCACTATGAACGCTGGCCTGACCATGACCACATGTGTGTTTCGCATCCTATTGTCATATTGTTAGTGCACTGTCAGCAGCTCCCAAATGGGTTTAGTACAGGGAACGACAACCAGGGGATGACATCATCATAAAGTCCATTATCTAACTGGTGAAGATCAGCTGCCTAATAATCTCCACCCCCAGGTGGGCCAGTGTCCACACCCACAGTCAGCGACATCACCCACTGTTCAGGCCACGACCCTGTTGAAATTCCTTTCTGACTTTGGTTGCGGATGAACTTTGCAAATGAGTGGAGAAAAAGGAGGTGAAATAAATATACATCCTAGAGCCTAATGATTATCTACCCATAAGGACTCCCTTCAGTTTAAAGTGCTTGTTCTGTCTCTGCATTGCCAGCGCTTGATCTGACAGTCTCTTCTCCCCGTGTTCCATTGCCACCTTGTTACCATGGTAGGCTCAAGTTGAGCTACGTCATATCATTCTTCTCTGGCGAAGCTCTCGCCTCATGTTCACCCTTATACAGAAGGAATGATTAATTTCTTTCCACCTTTCCACCTGGTTTTTGGAAAGTTTTTGGTGAGTCTCGTATGCTGGGCCGGTGCTAGGGTCCACGGCGCCCTAGGCATTTTTAAAAAAGCGGCACCCCCCCCCCCCGCAAAAATCACCGCCCCCCCCCGCAAAAATCGCCGCCCTCCTCCCTCCTCCCTTCTCTCCTTACCTTGTCTCACCACCGCCGCCTCTCTGCTCCGTCTCCTCCCCTCCACTCACTGACACTAGTAAGTGGAGGGGAGGAGACGGAGCAGAGAGGCGGCGGTGGTGACAAAATAGCCTCTTCCCCCCCTCCCCGTGCATCTGAATGCTGTGCGGCGGCCGTGACAGGTATGGTCAGCGGTCGCCGCACAGTTTTAAAGTATTTTAGAATTCTGTGGCGCCCTCCAGGCGCCCTCCAGAGCCCGGCGCCCTAGGCCAGTGCCTAACCTTGCCTAATGGGAGCGCCGGGCCTGCTCGTATGGTACCCTTTGTCTATATAAATCTGTCACACTCACAGGGCACTAATTTCTGTTAATCATTTTGCCATTAGTTTTCTACTTTGGCTTTGGATCACGGGTGGAATAATGAAAGACTGGTCTCTCAGACAAAATCAAAAACGAATTGGCTCATCGAGATAATTCAGCATCCCTTAACAACCTTATCACCCTTTGTAATACAAAATCATATGGCGCATTAAGGGTGATGCACCTGAATGCATAAATCCTACCAGATTGCACCAAACTTACAAAGAACATTGATTGTTCCTATAGATGTACCTAAGCATGGGGAATAGTTTCACCTGTGTGAAGAGGAACCCATTCACAGCCAATATATTTATATTTGGGTAAATATGGACACTTAGAGTCCCTTTCAAACAGTGCCCCCTGAAATCAGTTCAGTCACTTCTTTTCCAGTTTTGACTTCATATTCTTAAATATCTTTTGATGCTATAACCTTGTATTCAGGGGCTGCAGGAAACTTTATTGATCAAAGAGGTTCCTTCTATGAAATATCTTAAATTATAATTCTATCATCTTTGAATCTTTCTGCATTATCTCCTTCAATTTGTTATTGTCTACAAACAATATTTGATTTATTTTCACATCTTTGTTTCACATTTTTATTAGTGTAAAGTCTGTTTTCAACATCTTTAAGAAAAAAGGTTGTGCTAAGCTCGAAAATGCATGTTTGAACAATCAGAAGTTCCATTCCTAAGATATATTATCTAGCTTTCAAAAGGACCTTGAGAGAGTAAGCAATTAATTAACAACTACTCCACTGGACCACATGTCAAAACTGCAGAAACTGCCTAGACTACTAATCCCAGCCAGGAAGTGGTAAAGTAGCCTCCACCCCGTGCATTGTCCTGCACAACTTAGATTAGTTGTTCCTTCTCACTCTCTCACTACCTACCCTAGCTAATCCACATTCATCCACTCCTCTCCGATTACTCCATGATGCACCTACTCAACCCCACTTTTTTCCAAACAAATTTCTCTCTCCAACATCCACCTTGTACTTCCCACCTTATCCACATATCTCCTATTTTCCTGTGCATTTTGGAATGCAGGAGCTTTTTGTAACAAACTTACATCCATCCATGATCAATTAATTTCAAAATACCTCAACCTCCTTGCCATTACAGAAACCTGACTTACCTCCTCTGACAGTACATTTTTTGTACTTCTCTCCTACTGTGGACTCAGCCACACTCTCAGACCCCAAAACAGACAATGTGGTGGAGTAGGCATTATATTCTGTCCGTATACACACTCAGAGTCATACCACCAGATTCCTTCCTCACATTTGCTTTCTCGGTGGGCATTCCCCTGACCTTCTCTTCTCCCGCTTATGCTCTTTCTCTAGTTTCTCCAACTTGTCCTCACCACTCTGTGACCACAAACTCATTTATTTCAGCCTTGCTTTATGTGTCTCACCAATAATAAAGAAGCCATCTCTCATCTCAGCCTCTTATCCAACAGCCACCCTATTTCTCTCCTTGTCTATGCCTCCAAACTACTTGATGACTTGTGTATGACCGCTTATCTCTATCCACTCACTCAGATGTCAAAATTTTGGGCTACCACCCCAACACTCAAATAAGACTGTACTCACAAAAGTTATCAATACTTACAGCATAGTCTAAGGGTCACTTGCCATACTTATCCTTCTGGACCTCTTTGCTACTTTTAACACTGTTGATCACCCTTTTTTTGCACACATTTCACTCTATCAGCTTTAGTGACACAGTTCTTTCCTTTTTTAAAACATTCTACCCAATCCCTCCTTTAGTGTGTCTACTACTGGCACATCCTCCTATCTGTTGGGGTCTACCTCTCCTCCACTGACCTCCACCATTATATAGTCTCTTATGTGATCAACTGTGTCTATGCTATCTCCACATGCATGTCACAATGCTACATACAGCTCATCAAAACAAAGCTTATCATCTTCCCTCCCAGTGTTATTACCTCACCTCAAATCTTCCTCACCATCAATAAACACAATTTCCATAGTCTCCGATGCCAACTGCCTCCATTTGTCACACTTCATCATCATCATCACCATTCATTTATATAGCGCCACTGATTCCGCAGCGCTGTGCAGAGAACTCACTCACATCAGTCCCTGCCCCATTGGAGCTTACAGTCTAAATTCCCTAATACACACACACACACACACACCCACACAAAGACAGAGAGAGAGACTAGGGTCAATTTTGCTAGCAGTCAATTAACCTACCAGTATGTTTTTGGAGTGTGGGAGAAAACCGGAGCACCCGGAGGAAACCCACGCAAACACCGGGAGAACATACAAACTCCACACAGATAAGGTCATGGTTGGGAATTGAACTCATGACCCCAGCGCTGTGAGGCAGAAGTGCTAACCACTAAGCCACCGTGCTGCCACACTTGACTCTGTTCTCTGCTTAATTCCTCACATCAAGTCTCTCTCCCATTCCAGTCACCTCCATCTTATAAATATTGCCCATTTGTTACCCAAGATGCTACCAAAACTATTATCTACTGCCTCGTTATCTCTCACCTTGATTACTGCAGCCTCCTCCTACCTGGCACTCTCCTCATGCATCTATCCCTGCTTCAAACTGTCTTAAATGTTGTAGTAAGTCAGGTCTTCCTCTCGTGCTGCTCCACGTCTTCTGCACCACTTTTCACTGGCTTTCCATAATTCAATTGCAATTACTCACCCTTTCCTACAAGGCCCTCAACAACACCACCCCTTCATGCTTCTCAAATCCCATCTCAAAATACTCTCTCTCTTATACTCTTTGGGTGGCACTGTGGCATAGTGATTATCATTAATGCCTCACATGAATGTACTAATAAAAGAGATATTTGGATAGGCAACTTGTGATGCTCTGCTTAAAGCCTCTACTTCTCATGAGACATATGCTGACCAACATGTCATTCAGTGCTTCCTTTACACACAGGAAAATGAATGCTGATACTAAACATATTCATAATTTTAAACTCATTCCTCAATCCATTAGTCCATATAAGATTGTAGAATGCCTCGATCCAGCCTCTTTTTACTTAAAGTTACCATTTTGCTATTATTTTTATTTCTCTCTTTTCAATTCATAAATAATTAACCACTTTTCCTCCAATAAACTATCAATACAACCCTTATTGGCTGATCAATTCTCAACTAGAGTTTGAACTTTGAAGTAAAATAAACTGTTGACTAATATTTTTCAGGGAAGTTTATTTTATTTGGTTGATTAGAGGGGTATGGTACTGAAGACAGATTCTGGATCAGGGCTTCTGATGCTTATTCCCTCTTCTTGTAAAATAAAACAAGAATTTAGGCATTTCATTAAAGACAGGGGAGGATGACAGGATGCTGTCTATAAGAGGAAGAAGACAGGATACTAAAGCATGCTGCACCAGCAGCTTTACCCAGCCCGGTCTCCTCGGTCCATAACCCTGATCATCTTGTATTCTGACCTGGAACCTGTGCTCCTCTGGATGTTCCTGGCTCCATCTATGTCTCATCCTGTTGTCATTTCTTTCTTCAGGTTAGCCTGGGGGCCTGACCATTATGTGACTGTGAGGGCCCCTGGCAGTACTTTAGAAGAAAAACAGAAAATGTATAGTTAATGAAAGGGCCAGTTCTAAAGTGATAGGAGGTTGTATTTTGACATTTACACTTTTGCAAAGTGCACCTCTTCAGATTTATCTGCCTACCTGCACACCTCAGCTCACTTCCAGTTTTCATAAGCATCTCGCTAAAGTAGATAGTAGTCATGCCCCTTGATACGTATGTGCTTGGTAGAACATCTTGGTACACGGGTGCAGAACCATAGCATAATGCCATATGCATGCAGTGTGCTTTGTAAGGTACCTCCAAAATCACTTTAAAGACCGTCACTATCTCTGCATAACACACAGTGAATAAACACAAGTGGACTTTCATGTTTAACTTTTCTTTTAACTTTTTTGAACTTCTATGGAAACAAATTGTTCCTTTTTTCTCCTGGTCTATTTTGATTTTGTAGCACAAGAAAAAAATCTTCAGGAAAACTGCTGATCACTATTCTCTTTTAATTATAGAATATTTTTCTAATTCCATTACAGAAAAGCAATGGAAAGATCCTAATGTATGCACCATAGAGCATGTTGTGCTTTTAAAGCAGAAGATCTCTTCACATCGCATCTCAGATGAATGAGTAATTGGAAGAGTCAGCTTGTAATTACATGGTGTAATTGGTTTGCATGTATAAAAATTTGATTTGTGGATTTTTTTTTATACATGACACAGGCATATTTATAGTGCTATACTCATATTTTCCATGCATAGTTTTCTTGTCCAAACAAGCATTCAATCTACTATCTAATACCACTTTGCATGACCCCCTTAATTAACTACAACTTTTTTATTTTTATCCTAAAATCCTGCTTGGGTTTCACTAATGAATACTAACAGGTTCACCAATGCACTTAACTAGTTAACTGATAAACAAATGATATTTAGCCGTTTGCCGCTGTGGAGTGTTGGGTGGAATCTCTGAAAGTTCAAAATGAGGATACCTGGAGAGGGGCGACACAGGACTTCAGAGTCCATTGGACAGAAAAAGTTGAAAATGTTGCCAGCAATTAAGCTTAGTATAATAAACAATAACAGAAATAATAAGTAAAGATAAAAGTAATGATAATAATTATAAATTAATTATTGAAGAATAAATTCATCTTGGTGGAATAGACTGGGTGATATTGGTTTATGAATACATTGTGGGGAAGACATGGGAGGCAGAAATGAGAAAAGAAGGAGAGAAGAGAAACAGAAAATAATTTAGATAATAGGAGAGATTTATCCCTTAAATCTGTCATGAAAGTATTCGGACATTGGAACTGTAGTGATATATTTAAATGTTTTTTATTACATTGGCATTTCTGTGCATAAAAATGTGCTTTCCCATATAAAGGCAAAAGGTTTCCATTGAGAAAACAGGTCAATGCCTGATCTTTGGTGTTCCCTGGCATGGGTGAAAATAAGGGGGCGTTGTATAGGGACAAGAATCTCCCCTGCTACCCATTTAAGCATTTAAATATCTTTTCCGACAACATGAAATCTCATTTGAGTGAAGTATGAAGTATGTTCCAAAGAACACCTTGGTCTCACCTGCCTATTCATCTGAAGCTGCAAAATGTTTCACCTCCGCACAACTGAAGAAGGGGGACTTTTCTGTACTACATTACTAAATATACATAAATATATATTTAGGGATGAATTATTAACTAAAATCTGTGCCTTGCCTCCTAGTTGGACTTACGTCAATGGAAATTTAGAAGTGGTGGTTTGAAAAATGAAAATGTAAGTGAATGGGATTTGATAGTTCTACAATGAAGGCAGTAGAGTTAGGGACTGTATGGCATACCCCCGTATACACCCACACCTCGACCACTGACTTACGTAAAACTCTAAGTCAGGTTCATAATGTCAAGGAGTAGCAGAATGGAAGCACAGAAATTACTCAGTGGGCCTGAAATTTTCAATAATTTTTGCTTCTTTTTTTTTTGCATTTTTACATGACTTTAATAGAGACTAGTCCAAGCCTTGAAAAAATGTACACTGGGTTTTATAGTGGTACAATGGTCTTAATGTCCCTGTTTTGCATGTAGCCACTCATACATACACCCTATATTTTATAAGGGAATTACTCACTTATGTTAAGCTGAAAACAAATTGTGTATTATATGCCAAGAATACAGATTGCGTTCAATTTAACATAAGCCCATAACTTCCATGAGGTTTAGAGAACACTCTGGAACCGATGCTGTGTAAGGAGCAGAGCAACAAAAAAAAAGGAGAATATTCGCCCCTTGGCAAAACCATGTTGCATTGGAGGGGTGGGGGGTAAATTTAAAATGTGGGGACAGATTTATAGTTGGAATAGAGCAGGTCCTAGATCAACTGGCAAGCAGACTGTATTTTCCTTGCATGCAAAAAGTAAATTAATTTGCACCCTTTGCATTGTAACATAATTTGTCCAGGAGATAATTTACTCATTTTCTTTTCTTTTTTTTGCTTTGATCCTAACTCAGCATCAGGCCCTTAGATGTTTCAGTTTTACTAGTCCTTTAAATGCATATGTTGCAGAATTATTAAAAGACAGTTCCAGCAGGCATATTTAACCTATATTAGTGTCTGCTAGAGAATAACTAAGAACTGGAAGAATTACTTAATTTTACATCATTTTGCACTAGTCAATTTGGCAATCTTAGATTTAAAAAAAAGCCATGTAATTTAAGATGACATGAATTTAGCAATTTGAAAAACCCCCAATTAGCTATAAACAAATGATACATTCATTTAAGTGTTCTAGAAATGTATTTCATTGTAGCGTTATATTAGTAATTTCATGTTAGGGGACACAGCATTTATTCAATTGTCGTCAAACGACTATTTAGAGGTGCTCTTATATGCCCATGGAGGTGCCGGAGATTGGATATTTCTTTCGGTGGGATACCTTGTTTCAATTTTGCTATACTTCATATGGAAAAGCACATTTATGTGCTCTTATAAAGCAATGGTAGTAAAATATTACATATTGCAAATTGCACATGACTTTTCTCAGATATGAATGAGGCTCAAATAAGCAGTATTTAGGTAAAAAAAAAATAAAAGCTATAATTATTTAAGGGGTTGGGCTAAGAGTGATCAATTAAAGATAAAAAATTTAATTTTGCCAGTATGAGCAGATTCATCATAGGCCGAAATCCACAACTGGTTGCCCAAAGCATCTGCGAGGAGACTGTTCCTGGAAATGGAATGGGGGTATGCCGTTGTATATGCCTATGTGGACATTTTTACCAAATTTTCCATGCCCATCTGTATTTTTCAACTAGAAAATGACCATTAGATAGTTGCCACTAGTTGGCACAAGAAAGAGCAGAGGAGGGAGAGATAGAACTGTCTGGAGTGTGGAAGTAAGGTCCCAAAGCTGCTGGTGTCCTGGCTGAAATTGTTGAGAGCAGTGACGAAGGGCCGAGGTCCAGGGCGCAGGAGGAAGTCGCCTTCTGGGATTGGAGATTCATACAGTATGTCTGGTTTTTGTGAAGTACACCACTAATACCAGAGCAAGAGGGCCAGCCACAGCGTCCACACCGCAAGATTGCAGAGAACGAATGACTCTTTCACGTCATTGAATGTCAGGTAACCTGAGACTGGATTTAACTCTTCAGTATCACTGCGAATGTCTTACTCTGGGATTGGAATAAACCAGTGACTGCATGTATTATTCACAGTCTATGCCAGCACTGCAGTTCACTCATACACACTGAATGTAGCTCTCAATTACTCATAAGCACCAAAGGTTCCATGAGTACTACTGTGACTGTCAGCTTAACTCAGAATTATTCATTTAAAGATATTCAGATAATAACCTGTTCTGAGTGTGTGCAATATTACCACAGGGAGCAAGCACTGCAAACATTTCAAATACTTAACCATTCTTTACCTTGCAATACAGTAACCCTACAGTGAATTACTTTCCTATTGTGGATTACAACATTTTAAAGTGTTGTATTTCCAGGCAAAATTGCTCAAGACTGTTTTGTGAAGCTCTGTTTGTTTATAGGTCCCAACGTTACTAGTTTTAAAGTTAGGGACTGAGTGTGAGTGTGAGCTCACTGGTAGTTAGACAGCACCTAAATATCTGATGTGAATACATAGTATCACTTAGTATTTGTTATATGTTTTCCTATATTATTGCTATTTGTTTGCTATAATAATTTTAGTTACCATTAATTTATATTGCCCTGTAGTCCGTTTCCTGCATTAATAAATCTGGGTCCGTGGTTTCATATGGTTTTACTGTGCTGTCACTGAGGGTTGTGTGTTGACTTTTGCCCACTTAGGGTCTGAGTCATTAAAACGCATACTGAGCGCAGGTGCGTAATTCGGCTCTCGAAGTCAACAAGGAACGGATCTCAAGATACATGTGGTGCTGACCATGGGTGTAGGTTTACTTTGCTCTACTAGACCAGACACTGCAGGATACGTACCACACCTATGTGGAATATAAAATCTCAAAAGAACGCATAGAAAATATATATATACTGTATATTCAATTGCATGTTAATATTATAGTCATTTATGATTATACATCACATTTTATCAAAAAATGTTTTGTGTTTTTTCCCTTTGAAAACTTTTTATTAGGGTGTACATAATACCTACTGTACATAACAGACATTTTTACAGTTGTCTCTGATCGCAAACACATGTTATAGCATGCATATAATACTGACATAACCAGGACTCAGGACTTAGACTAGACCTCTAGCTGGGGCAAGAGGTACGGCAGAAAACCAGCGTACTTCTGTGTGCGCCCTCATCTCACATGGACGTGGCTGCACGGGAACGCCCTTACTGTACATTGCCTACGTAAATCCGCCCATTCCTAACCTTGTTCTCTCCCCGAAATTGTAGGCTGTAGTAAGGGTCATTTGCGCTGGAAGATGACTTGGACGTGGCTGTGCTCTGCTGCGCATTGTCCGGTTCTGAGCAATCGCAGAGGGATTTTGCGGATGACACAAACAAAACCGGGCAATACATTCTTTAATGACTCAGGCCCATAATGGTTATCTCCTATTGGATGAGCCTAGGGCTTACTTTTAGGTCCCAAATTAGGTAAATTAGTTATAGGAACCTCATTAAGCTTAAACTGTTCAAATGGATATATTAGGAGTCTGAATTTTGGGAAAATTAGCACTAGTTATAGGTTTGGGGTGAAATAATTCCATATTTACATTTGTAAACCATTTTCTATTGTATTAAATAACTGTAGGAAAACACATTTCTAAAAAAAAATATTTTTAAACTAGAAAGAGTTTGGGTCATTTTTGAAAGCCCAATTGCCCATACATGAATGTGCTTAGGTCTAAGCAGGACCCGCCTTACCCTTTGTTTTCATATCTACCTTGTATGTATCTGTTTTATGTACAATAAACTTTGTTCTCCCCACTGTCCGTACTCTCCAACAATAATAACAATGTGACGACAGAGGTTTTGTAAGAAGTTAAGAATATTTTTGGACAATTGATTGTGAAGTCTGTATTCATAACTAGTTATTCTAAAAACAAAATAGAGGACATCACGGTGACTAAGTAGTTAGCACTTCTGCCTCCTAGCACTGGGGTCATGAGATCAATTCCCGACCATGGCCTTATCTGTGTGGAGTTTGTATATTCTCTCCGTGTTTGTGTGAGTTTCCTCCGGGTGCTCAGGTTTCCTCTCACACTCCAAAAACATACTAGTAGGTTAATTGGCTGCTAGCAAAATGGACCCTAGTCTGTGTGTGTATGTTAGGGAATTTAGACTGTAAGCCCCAATGGGGCAGGGACTGATGTGAATGAGTTCTCTGTACAGTGCTGCAGATTCAGTGGCGCTATATAAATAAATGGTGATGATTACTATTTAAAGGAGAAAATAGGAAACTTAACAAGCATGACAGCACTGAACTTCTGACAGCTCAATCATACTACATTTTGCAACTTGCTGACTACATGGTCTTAACTTGTCAATGGGAAGCTGCGTGCCTTATGTGCACACATTTTTGTTCAAGATTGAAAATGTAATAAATGAAGCATTGATGAATAACAGCCACTTTGTCCCTTAATTCTCCATTATTACGTATGACTTAAATGAGTTACGTAGGTGTAGTTCGCACAGGGGAACATAGTCCCAACTCCCTAAATCTAGACCAATATAGTCTTGGTACTTTTAAACTGAACACATTCTAATGTATGTATAAAAATAAATATCTTCAGAAAGTTTCACGGATAAAAAAAAAATCTCCCCGCTGCAGTAAGAGACACCATATATACTTTACTGATGGGAAATGTGCAAAAGGTTGGTTAAAAGTCTTCTGTTTGAGTCTTTGTTTAGAAATGTATCAGTCAAACACTCATAATCAGCTTTTACTTCAGACATTTGGGTAAGCGATAGTCCTGCATTAGCCGTATCACATGATAAGGCTGAATTCCTCTATGTGAAAATCCTTTCTTTACAGTTTAATCTCTTATTGAATATTAAACACTCTTCAAATGCTTACCGATGTAACGCAGCTGGACTCTTCATTAAAATGGAGGTCACAAAATGGAGTAGTAATCCTTCCGTCTACATATGCAAAAGAGGTGTTTACTGGAAAAACTTGAAGGGGTTTCCCTCATATGAGCAAGACGATCCAGAGCACAGACAGGCCCACATGGGTCTTCACTCAAATTTCCCATGACAAGCAGTGTATACAGATGGAGGCGGAAAAATTATTTGGCATGCATGCATGTGCATTGGATAGTAATAAAATAATACAATAAAAGACAAACTTGAAATTTTGATGAGATTTAAGGTTCTATTTATAAAAGACCCAACTGTTACAAACAGAAAATCGTCAATCGATTGTCAAAAAGAAATGTCAGCGGGCAGCCGAGTGATGCTCGACTCCCTGGCGACACTTACGGCAGCGGTGAGAGGAACTTACAGCTTGCCAGGCCAGTCTGAAGTCAATCTGGACATGTGTGAGCTAGTCTTCTTATGCACAATGAAACTGGAAGCCTGAACTTGAGCTTCCAGTTCTAGATTCTCTAAAAAAATTAAAAAAAAGGTAGAAAATAGAAAAAATATTTTTTTTTTTATAAAAATAGTTTGTTTTTAAAAATAAATAAATAAGACAAAAAAATGCTTTATTTTAATAAGGCAATTTTTTCCCGCTGTGGTCAGGCCCGGCTAACATTATCCTGTACCGCCACTGTCCTTGTTATATTGGCAAACTAAGGCAAAGCCAGTAAATCAGTAACCAGAGACGAAACTTCATGTTGCAAAACAACATATAAAAGAGATCTGACGTTGGGCATCAGAGTGAAAGCGAGACATGGCTCAGTTTCGCATTACAAACTCGGATCTTAAAATGAGGCAAAAAGTCATTTCTGGTAATTTTTTTTTCAAATCGCGCCATCTATATATAGTCCTCCCTCGTTTTATCATATGCCATATTAGAACAGACAGCATGTAGGCAGAAGGTTAGCTGCGGTGCTCTACTCTGAAAATAGCGTTCAGTGTGAAGGAGGGACATAGAAAGCAATAGAATCCTGTCATTATTGTAAAGCACTTCTGTAGAGATTAGTCAGCTAGAATAGTTTGCATTTAATTTCAAAGTTTAATACACTTTACACGGACTAGTATCTACTGGTTATTGTTAATGCATTGCATATATAATAGTACTAGACAATACAAACAGACAAAAGTTAGACATTATTCTGAACTAAGTAGTATATTTATTTAGTGAAAGAAAACAGTGTGCTTTTGATGATCTGACTATTAGCAGCAGAATCCAAAAAAACAAATATATTTATTTCTTTTAAAGTTTTTCTAGTGAAATTAATCTTGTGTGGGGCAGTGACATTTAAAATAATTTTGAAAAACACTGGGTGTTTGCATGTAAGATTCAGCAGCAGTTGCATGCCCCCCAAAAAGGCTATATACTATTATATTCTAATATTTTCTATTTTTCAATACTTGTCAATTTTGAAAGGCTCATTCAGTGGCATCCATATTAAAAAAAAGGGTGTTTGCGGGTGAGGTTCATCAGCAGCTGCACACCCCAAAAAACGCTGTATATTATAATATTTGAAAGGGTCATTTAGTTAAATCTATTTTTAAAAAAGAGTGTTTGTGTATGAGGGTCAGCACACAGCTGCACACCCCAAAAAAGTGCTATATAATCTAATCTTTTCTGTTTCAATACTTCTCATATTTCAAAGGGTCATTCAGTGAAATCTATTTTTAAAAAAGGGTGTTTGCGTGTGAGTGTTTTTTTGGGGCATTTTTGACATTCACCTAGGGAACATTACAGTGGCTGCAAAAAAACATGTCATCTACTATTTCGCCAACTGAAACAAGCCCATTAGATAAATTAAAAATTAAACAAAATAATGCAAGGGATAAAAATAGTGAAGCGCCATGCACTCACTAAATTTGTAACATTACACAGCATGCATGATTAGGAGTGAAGAAGCAGTAACAATCACATGTTATTGGATGGACAGAGGTATCAGTAGATATTTAGACAAGCAGATACCCAATTGTAAAGAGCTACCTAATTTGCTGTCGCTATATAAATAAATGAAGATGCTGAGAGACAAAGGTGGCCTGCCACAATACTAAAAATTTCAAAGACTACGCACACAATACATTGCCAGACAATTTATCGGTAGCCAAGAGCAGGACTTTCCTAACCTTTTTTACTTATATGCTCTGTGCTCTAATGCTGCCCTTCTGAATCAAACCAGGGGACTCGTTTATATTTATGGGGAGAATGGGCTGAAAAATAATTTCCCCGGGGAAGCTTCGTCCAACTCTGGGATAAAGGAGACTGCCTTAGACTTTCAATGGAGGTGGTCCCCAAGAGTCATGTATATAAATATGGAATGTATTTCATAATATTTATAGGTTCTATTAGTGAAGTGTAAGAAATATGTAAAACAGATAGTTCAGATAGGCCAATTGTTGCCCTTGTATACAGCCAACCATATGTCACGAGACGCAACGCTACCCTGGGCAGCTCAAGTGTATCCAGATTGCAGCCATGTCCCACCCATTGCCCTGGCAGTTGAGACGCCTCTCACATTGCCGCTGCATCCCGACTAGTAACAAGCAGTTGGGGGGCGCACAGCTGAATTTAAATTAGCAGGCAGAGGTCATTGGATGGACATTTGCATGAATGGAGTTAGATATTTTTGAACGTAAATAGACGTTTGTGGCCTGCACCCATTATACAGAAATTCAAAGATTACGCACACAATACATTTCGAATGTTACAGGGCATCCATTAGACAATGAAGCTAAAGTAACAGGCAGAGGTCATTAGATGGACAGTGGTATGAATGAATAGAGTACATTTTGAAATTAAATAGATGAAGTTGGCCTGCAACATTCTCGGAGAAAGCAGATGCAATGATGGCAAAGTTACAAAATCTTTCATTAACACAGATCACTGCAGACTTTGGCCAAAATTGGGGAAAATGGGACAGTTGTGAAGGGATCATTAGAAAATAGACTGGAAATAAATGTTAATGCTATGAATAGTAATATAGGATCAAAAACAGCTCAAAATGAAATTTTTTTTTACTATTTTCCACAATTTTTAATTAAATCCATATCCAAAATCAAAACCAAAATGTTTCCCGATTTTTTTAAAAAACTGATAGCAAAGCACGAATGCGGTTTAGAACTGAAATCGGTTCCAAAACCGAAACTTGAGGGTCTGCACACATCTCTAACATATAACACATGGTTTTTCAGTTTGTAAATAGTACAAAAAGCAGCATTGCGGGTTTAGGAAATTTTTGGGGCAAAATCTGCATTTTTTGGGGAAATTTAAACTCTTGACAAATAAAAAGATTCACTCATCTTTAATCAGTTTTAGTGTGTACTAGCGGTAAGGGAGTCATTTTGACTACGGGTAGCACGGTGGCTTAGTGGTTAGCACTTCTGCCTGGTCAGCACTGGGGTCATGAGTTTGATTCCCGACCATGGCCTTATCTGTGTGGAGTTTGTATGTTCTCCCCGTGTTTGCGTGGGTTTCCTCCGGGTTCTCCGGTTTCCTCCCACACTCCAAAAACTTACTAGTAGGTTAATTGGCTGCTATCAAATTGACCTTAGTCTGTGTATGTTGGAATTAGTGGCGCTATATAAATAAATGATGATGATGATGACTGTGATACCTGAGATTAATCAGTGGAAAGCTTGGTCAGTCTTTTGGACATTAAGGCTTTTAATTGTATAGCCTACTAAAAGAAAAATAGGTCACACCGCAGATCTATTTTTCATTTAAAATAAAGCATTGGATTAATCAACTAATTTTACAATATATGAGAATTTATGGTCTTGAATATCGCTCCCAGATGTACATTGTGTTTGCAGGGATGTTGTTTCCTAGAATGTGGGCACTTTTAACATTTTAATGTACAAACTTTTTTTTTAACTGAGTGATGATAGATGTTTTATAATATTTTACAAAGGAAACAGATGGGCTGTGTGGCGTACTATAGAAAGAATAGCATGTTGTATTAATTCATAATGTAGTGCATGTATCATATTTGTCTAATATTACAATGTTTTTCTACTTAGATTCTTTGCTTTTAATATGTAGGAAGCAAGTCATCAAAAGTTGCAATTCCTAGTGTAGGTACTGTGCTGCATATCAAATTGCCAATATAACAAAAACAACATGTTAAATGGAAATACTTGACATCAAAATAATAAAAAAGGAAAAAATAAAACTTATGGTATACTTGTGCAAACTCATTTTTCATAGTATTTTTCTTATTAAACTGACATGAACTTAAAATTTGGAACAGAAATTGTCCTTGTATTATAAAAGCTTTTTCCCAACTAATTATATTAACAAAAGGAAAAGCTTTACATAATCTACATTATAAATTACATTAGGTACCTTTAAATAGTCATTTGACACCATATTTCTCTAGGACCATCAATAAAAGTTTTCTGAATAAATTCACCAACGATCAAACTACTCCAGGGGGTACATGTATTAAAGCTCTGCTTTGTGCAAATTGCCGACATTTGGTGACTTTGTCAGCTAAATTTAAAACGACAATGTTTAAAGGCAAAGGGGTAACCAGCTCTGTGCTGAAAGCACTTAGGCTCTCCCCATATCCCTGGATGGTGGGTGTAGGGTAATAAAAAAATATTTTATGCTAAAAACACCATTTTGTCCCTGGTTCACTACAGGACCCAGCAAGCCCAGATTGCCATTATCAGTTTTGCCCGTATTGCCCCATGCTGACTAGCCTGGGGTTGCTTGTCATTCTGGTAGGGGGACCCCACGGTACAGGTTCCCCTGCTATAGTGCCATCAGCCCTGGCTGGCAAAGCCTAGTGCTAATACTAGCAAGATCGAGGGGACCCCATGTTTTATGTCACCCCCAATTTTGCTAGTATCACCCTAGGCTGGCAGCACCAGGATTAAGCCATTTGGAGGGGCATGCTGGATTTTTTTAATGTACTTATGTTTAATTTTTCTTTCCCTTTACTACATTATGTACTGTATTGTACTGGTGTGTCCAGGCGGCTGTATTGCACTGGCAGGTCCGCCGACTGTATTGCCAGCTGGCGGAGACATTGCCGTTTGAATGTTAACTTTATGGCTGTCATCCTTACTACCTGTCAACTGTCACAATGTCACCATTTTAACCCTGTAGGCACGCTGAACTTGTCGACATTCTGACTAGTCAACATTTTGGTGTCGACAGTCTGACTGTCGACACGTACAGCGTCAATAAATCGTACCGAACTCCATAGGCACATGTGTATAGAACACCATTCTGAGACCAGCTCAAACCAAAAAGAATCTTTGTTCTTGACCACAACAACACTATCATCAGAAAATGGAATTCTGGGAATGTACTGCAAATGACAGTGGGATGAACCTGCTCCAAACAAAGCATAAAAACAATTGCTAAATGGGAAAAAAAATGTAAAAACACATCATAACAAAACCTACTAAAGCAGGGGTGTCCAACCTTTTAGCTTCCCTGGGCCACATTGGAAGACGAGGAGTTGGTTTGGGCCGCACATAAGATACACTAACAATAACGATAGCTGATCATCCAAAAAACCATAGAAAACATAGTTAACATATATATATATGAGAAAAAAAGTGATATATATATATATATATATATATATATATATATATATATATATACATTCCTCCTGAAGAAGTCATTTAGACGAAACGCGTTGAGGCTTTGCCACTGACTGTGCATCCTTGTCCTGAGTCTACCTGGAGTATCTAACCATTAAGTTTTCTGTGCGGAGACTGTGGGAAGTTCCTGCGTATACCCGAGGGGCTGGATCTACAGCAATCAGTGTAACCTGTATAACAGATAAGTATGTTTTTGATTGATCTATTGTGAGTGCATATTCTATATGATTGCAAATTAAATATCCGTTGTTTTGAAATACTACACCATATGGTACATTATCTTGTTTCCCCATATCTGATGAGTGGAGGAGAGGTTTTGTGACTGGTGTATGATTGAGGAACAGACATACAGATGTGCTGATTATGCATATTTCTGGAGAAACATCGTGATACCGGGGAAGCTGGTTATATCATTATTCTGGAAGCTGCTACACAGCTAAACGGTTCCTGCCTTTGAATAAGAGCAGTTTATGCAGATAAGCTATTTTATTGATCTTTTGGTGTGGTGATTATGGTGATGGGCTATCACATATACACACTAGTCCTCTGATTTCTCTGTTTTTCTGTCTTTTGCATATATGTAAGACTGGCCTTATAACCTTGGTCCAAGAGGACTATCCAGAATCTTGAAAGATCCATTTATTTATGACTTATATTTTCCACTGAACTTTGGTTTATTTTCCAATACTGTCACACCTTGAGCGCCGATTCCTGCACTATACCTATCTATATATATATATATATATATATATATATATATATAAAATCACTTTTTTTTCAAATCCCCTATACTTACCTTTCAATCGCCCTGTTTAAAAAATCCTCACTAGTTATTATACTATAATCACTTTTTGTATTGTTTCGATGCAATATCAATTAAGTGCATTTAAGCCAGGCATTGTATATCAGGGTGCCCTGACCAGGCCTGCGGTACCTGACATATACATCACTATGACCCCAAATTGTGACCTGTTTTGTTAATTACACCACTATGTTAGCTAAGGAATAACAACTTATAATGGGCCAAAGAGAATAATATATAATGCCCCATTAGTATTACAAGTAGAAGTATGTAGCAGTGAGATAAGGTCCATGATGCTCCAGGACCAGGTGACTTTTATTCCCTGGTCAGCATCCCTTGAAATAATAAAAAAAAATCCCTTAATTTACCTTTTAATCGGCTTGTTCTCCTGTCCTCTTCTCTTCTTTTCTCCAATTCTGTGCTGCTGATTGTTCTTCTCACGCGGGTGATTCCTCTGTGCTGCTCTCCGCAATGGATGTTGGGCGTGATGATATAACGCCCGACATTCACTGCGAGCACCGCACGGAGGAGGAGACAAGGGAGGGAGCCGGAGTACCAGCTGACGTGACCGCGTGACCGCAAGGTAAGTATTTTATTTTCTTTTTTTTGCAGGATTTTTTTTTCCATTAACAGTGCTGCCCCCTTGCCACAACCAAAACTCCTTCTGGGCCACATTTACAGGCGTGCAGGGCCGCATGCGGCCCGCGTGCCGCGGGTTGGACAACCCTGTACTAAAGGATCTTGAAAAAAAAGCTTCTAAACATGTTTTTTTTTAACATCAATACACGACATGGACAAAAGTATTCAAATGGTTGACCATTTCACCAACAGGGACTGTAATGACATTGTATTCAAATTCATATACTTTAATATGGAGCTGGTCCCCATTTTGCAGTGATGACAGCTTCCACTATTTTTGGAAGGCTTTCCACAAGATGTTGGAGTGTTTCTGTGGGAATTTGTGCCCATTCATTCTGAGGTCAGACACTGATATTGGACGAGAAGGCCTGGTTCGCAATCCCCATTTCAGTTCACCTCAACGGTGTTCGATGGGGTTGAGGTCAGAGCTCTGTGCGGGCCAGTCAAATTCTTCCACACTGAACTCATTAATCTATGTCTTTGTAGTCCTTGCTTTGTTCACCTGGGCACAGTCATGTTGGAATAGAAAGGGGCCTTGACCAAACTGTTGCCACAAAGTTGGAAGCATAACATTGTCCAAAATGACTTGGTATGCTGAAGCATTAAGATTGCTCTTCACTGGAGATAAGGGGCCTAGCCCAAACCCTGAAAAACAGCCCCATATCATTATCCCTCCTTCACCAAACTTCACAGTTGGTATAATACAGTTAGGCAAATAATGTTCTCACGGCATCCGCTAAACCCAGACTCATTCATCTGACTGCCAAACAGAGAAGCATAATTCGTCACTCCATAGAACACGTTTCCACTGCTCCACAGTCCAGTGTCGTGTGCTTTACACCACTCCATCTGACACCTGGCATTGGTCTTGGTGATGTGAGGTTTGCATGCAGCTGCTTGACCATGGAAACCCATTCCATTAAGCTCCCGCCGCTCAGTTTTTGTGATTACAATAATGCCAGTGGAAGTTCTGAACTTTTCAGCGATGGAATCAGCAGAGCGTCGGGGACTTTTATGCACCATGCGCCTTAGCAGTCGTTGACCACACTGTGTGATTTTACGTGGTCTTCTGCTTCATGGCTGAATTGCTGTTGTTCCTAAATGCTTCCACTTTCTAATAATATCACTTACAGTTGACAGTGGAATATCCATCAGGGCTGAAATATCACGAACCGTCTTATTACAAAGGTGACATCCTATCACAGTACCATGCCAGAAGTCACTGAGCTCTTCAGAAGGACCCATTTTGTATCACACATTTTTGCAAATGGAGACTGCATGGCTAGGTGCTTGATTTTATACACCTCTGGCAACGGGTTTAATTGAAACACCTCAATTCAATAATTAACAGGTGTGGCCAAATACTTTTGTCCATATAGTGTATGCATCAATAGAACAAAAATGTATTTTTATCTTTGTATTTGTCCCTTATGATCATTAGAGACACTCTAAATTTGGATACAGTTGCTCCTAATGTTCTGCACAGGTGCTTGGGGAACCATTGTTATGATCTTTACCCTGAGCCCACAAATCTCTCAATGCTATTGTTGACAGAAACCAGTTAATTGTCTCATCTGATAACTCTTATTAGCGTCTATTTTACCATCTTCGTTATTAAACTGGCCAGTCATGGGCTAATCCTGCCGCTCAGTGCAGTCTACACATGACAGATTTAGTGCCCTGAGGCAGTGTTGGCTAACCTGTGACACTCCAGGTGTTGTGAAACTACAAGTCCCAGCATGCTTTGCAAATATATAGCAGCTTATTGCTGGAAGGATATGTTGACCCTTGTAGTTTCTCAACACCTGAAGTGTCACAGGTTAGCCAACACTGCCCTAAGGGGATAAATTGAAGGGGATCATGTTATTTTGCATTTCACCCCGCTGCCGGCGTGACTGAGACCTCTTAGTACAGCCGATAGATGGCCAAACATACAGGCCAATTTTACTCATGTGTAGTCATCTTCTCTCCGAATTCTTCCCAGATAGTAACCTCATTGATTTTGATCCGATATTGGTTGATGCTTTCAGTCATTTAAGGACAATACACACTGCTATACCAGGCCATTGTCTGGTATCCTGATAAAAAGATATAATTTTAAAAGCAAAAATTCTTCTATAAAACATGTGTATGGCTATGTCTGAATGTGATCTTACTGAAAAGCTCCTCTCTGACCCTGGTGACCAGTGCTGGTTGCGACGATCGATAAGACATAGCAACTGATTAGACTGAAACAGGTAAATAGAATAAACAATGAACTTCATTGTTTCTGAAATTGCAAGGATGTTTTAAAGCTTGTGTTTTTTGGATACCCCATTTCATTGTGCCTTAGATTTCACATCTTTTTTTTCTCGGTCAGTACTATCTGTGCAAATATGGTGATGATGGTGATTATATATATATATATATACTGGATCTGTTTAATGGTTGCAGCTTAATCAGTACATTTCTTTCCAGTTTCCATGACCGAGTCTCTAACTCTGTCCAGATCTTCTGATTTAAGGGGAGGTTTATATCCTGACAAGATATAGGTACTAAGTCTTCCGCAGATAATTGCCAAAGACATGTTCCCTTTGTCTGAATTAGTATTCTGTCAATAAAGAAGATAACATGGGCTGGATACAAAGCTGTTCTATATCTGCAGCGGCCGGTGGCAAGAATTTTTTTCTTTTGGCTCTCCCCAGTAATCCAGTTAGCTGAATGGATCAAGATAGACATATGTCTCATAAATCACTTTCAAGTACTGGATAAGGAGTATCTCATTAATCTGCCTTGTCATTATGTTTGCCTTGCAGCTGTCTGATTTAACTGTGGATGGACACCTAGTTCTGCAGTCTGCCCGATCCGCTCTCAAACATACAGTGACAATTCATGTCTGGTAACTTAAAAAATGTTCTCTAGACTAATATTTTACACATAACATAATTCAATATACACTTAGAAATGACTGTTCTTCATAAAAGTTTAAAAAATTTTTTTTTTATGTAGCCTTTTAAGGAAATTAATATCAAGCTATTTAGAACCAAAAAGAAACCATTTTTTTGTGTATAACAAAAGATATTTATTGATGACAAAAGACGAAAGTCAGAAAGACAGAAAAACAAGTTAACGGGAGTGAGAATTTTTGAGAGAGACGGATTGTCTGTGCAGAGAGTAAATGAATAATCTATTATTATTTCATTATATTTTTGTTTAATTTATGACGTGCCGGCCTATTGTAATGAAATGTAATGGTGGGGGATGCAAAATCGAGAATGTTTTTAGATATAGAAGAAAGAGATCCTTTGTGTTATAAAATGAATACAGCAAAAGAGAAAACTTAGTGAAGAAGACATAATACAGTATATAAATAATATATTACAGATTTTTAAGTTTAAAGTTTATACAGTGGGTATAAAATGTATTCACCCCCAAAGGTATTTTTATATTTTATTTTCTGACATCATAGAATGAAAATTAATTTATTCAGAAATGTTAAACGCTGAACAACACATATTAATGTAATGTCAATTAATGAAATAACTCTAAAGACACAGTTGTGAACAATTACAGTTTTTCAATAGATTTAAAAATTAATGCTCCTGTCTGGGAGAGGTCCCAGAGTGGGTTAATGAATTTCCAAAATAAATACTTGATCATAAAGATTAAAGAACATTACAAGCAAATCAGAGAACAGATGAATGAAAGGGTAAAACTAGTAATGGGGTATAAGTAGAGTTTAAAGACTTTCGTTCCCTGGAGCATGTCCATCATAAAGAAATGGATAGAATATGGCACATCTCTAGCATCGGTACTAGACGATCACATGATCAGGAGCAGGGGAGGGCTGGCAAATTTTAGCCCGGGGGGCAAGACTAGACTCAGCAGCCTATTAGGAACATTTTAAAGGAAAAAAAATGCAGGTGGCCCAGTGAACCCAGCCCAAGGTAGCACACTATGGGACTAGCCCGGTGGGCAGATGTCCCCCTACCCCCCAGGCCAGCCTGTCCCTGATCAGGAGGCCACCTAGATGACTATTGGAACTCGCTACAGGCGCCAGTGGCAGAGATATGACAAATTGTCCATGGGTCAAGAACAGTCCCGACACTTCACAGATCGTTATGGGAGGGTGTCAAAAAGAAAACAATTGTTGAATAAAGCTCACGTACCAGAAGGCTTGTGGAAGAACCACATACCAAGTTCTATGGTCTGACGAGATCAAGATTGTAATTTTTGGCCTCAGCCTAACACTGTGCATTTTGGGTACAGACTCACAACTGTAATTGCAGCTAAAAGTGCTTCTACCAATTATTAAAGAAAGGGGAGTGAATGTTTTTGCAATAAATTATTGTCTTTATCATCATCATCTTTATTTTAATTAAGAAAAAGCTTTAGGGGTAGAGTTATCAAAGTATCTTAAAAGGATAAGTGGAGGTGTTGCCAATAGCAACCAATCAGGTTCTAGCAATCATTTTTTAGAATGTACTAAATAAATGATAGCTAGAATGTAATTGGCTGCTACGAGCAAATCTTCCACTTTTCCTTTTTAGAAGGCTTAATAAATCTACCACGTAGAGTTCTTTTTCTTATCTAACATTACAAATTATTTGTTGTTGACCAGTAAGAATTTCAGAATAAATTAATTTTAATTCCATGAGCGGCACCTACTGAGTTCTTCACTAATAACATTTTCATTCTACCCAATACCTCTCCTCTGCCTGTGCAAACTGATTCTCCTTCAGAAATGAACCCATCTTGTTCTAGAAAGCTATGTGAAATGGCACAAATTGTGGCACGTAGTGGTACCAGAGGAACTTTTGGACTGACTTAGACTTAAATGGATGGAAACTGCAACAATTAAATAAAAAGACTACAAATCCCAGTTGGGAAAGATGGTAAGTTTGGTTGGACGATGACAGCATCTTATTGTATACTTGGTCATCGTCCATCAAAGTTCATGGTGCCCAGTCTGATCCACCTGGATATGCCAGGTTTTGACACAGACGTGTATGGCCAAATCTGATAGAGATCTATCTGTATGTCATATCGCAAATGTATGGACACCTTTAGGACTCTACAGAAAGTTAGCTAAGATATGTCCACTATGTCTGAAATAGTATTCTTCTAATAAAGTTGATAACAAGGTTTGGCTAAGAAGGGAAAATGTAAGGAACCATAAGGCATACACTGGTGGATGTCTAAATGGACTTTCAATAGGCACATAATTCTGCTTCTATGCACACAGGCAAGGGGATCTCTTTTAGTATGGAAACTTTTACATTCTCATAACCAGGCCGCCTTGACTCAGCAATTACAGTACCATTGAAATAACCAGTATACAAGGCCTATAAATTATGTGGCATAACTTCTTGGAAGGTTGATAAGTCAAAAATAAATAATTTAATATTAAACTATATTGTATGCAGTTAGTAGTGAAAGCTGAGACCTATGAATGTCAGAGGAGCTTTGGGGGCAAAAAGCATTTTAAATGCTACATTATAGCCACTCACTGCTTAGACTCCAAGATTGGAGATGTAGACAAAGGGTTGTAAATAGCTTGTGAATGTTGCTGTACAGTGCTTCCAGCACGTCTGGGTTTCTGGTAAGTAATTTATATCCCTTTCACACTGCCACTCCGGCAATATCCCTGGTATAAGAACCCGGGATATTGCCGGGGGACAGTGCCTCCCACCCTGCCAAGTACGTGGGTAGATCGTGTTCACACTAAACGGGTCTGCCCGGGTCTCCATGGCAACATCACAAGAGGAGCTGTGATTGGCTCCTCTTGAGGTTTTTTTTTTTAAACTTTTTAATTGGTAGATGCAGGGACCCCCTATTACACCAAGCCCTGACCCAGGACTAGCCCCAGCAATAACCCAGGTCTTTCAGGCAGTGTATAAGTAACAAATCCTAAAAAAAGGGTTTTCTGAGCTGATTTTTGTTCTAAGGTTTAGACATGCTGGCAGTTCTCCAGTACATTGCAAAACCAATGTTTATATTTAATGGCCCTAAATTTACTGCAGAAGCTATGTTGGCAGATGGGAGAAATAGATAATTTAACTTGTTTCAGGTAAGAACTTTACTTTGACCTATTGGAGCCTATTTATAAATGTGCAGTTTTTGAGTCCTGCCTCTTTTTTCAGCGCATACTCTCATTTATAAACCTTTGCTTCAGACAGGACTGGACCAGTGTCCTCCCCCCACACACATAATGAGGCCGCTTGGTGAAGGGACAGGCTGGGCCAGTCACAAATTCAGTTGGGTCCGTACTGGGTCTATTTGGCTGCTTATAGCCATTTACACAGCCAGTGTTGCCTATTTCTGTGCCTCGCTATTCTATTCTTCACCTTCTCCTCCTGGCCTCTTCCATTGGCCAGGACTATTACTGTGCACCACATGGTCTGTTGACATAATATAAATGTAAGTAGTGCATATGCAACACCAATTTTATTTGTCACCTTTACATTCATTCTACTTTCCAAAATAACCAATTTTCATTCATTCTATGTAACACATACCTCCATATTTACTATTTATATTTATAGATGTAACAACCTGATCTGAATTAAATGGGTTCCACACCTAAAACTGTATTTTTATCTATCCATTTCCATATCTAACTGACCTTATTTTAAAAACATTCAGTACCCACACTTACCTTAGACTCAGGTAAGTGTGGCTTATCCAGTGTTGACTACAGCTTTCTACAGGCTCTGTATTTACTTCATGTCCTGGCTGTAAGCTGTTATACCTGCACTCTTTGTTGGAGCTTCCAAGGTTTCCAATGTTCCCTTTTCAAATGTAGCTGACAACAAAGTATTATACTGAGATAGCACAATATAATATGAAATATACTATAATGTGCTATCGTAGTGTACTGTAAACAGCCATTGGAGGAATCAGAACGCAGGAAAGCCGGACCTCAGAACTCCGTCAAAGGCTGCAAGCATAACCAGTTACTGTCAGCTTTTTCTTTATGTACCATGCCTGAACCAGTTGAATGTAAATTATTTAAATATTACCAACTTAACTTGGGATAGACTCGCGCTCCACAAGGTCAGCCTTTCAACCCTTGCCATCAACAGTTCCCACTGAGACAACAGCCAGTACAGAAGCTACCTTTATCAACACTTTAATTCTTATATAACGTGACTATGCACCAAGAGGAATCTAGAAGCAGATGGACAAACTAGACTTGGAATGCATAACTGGTCATACAAAACGCAAATGCAGGCGCAATAAAATCACAAATGGGCAATATCATATTTTTATCTGTGTGGTTCATGTGAAGCCAATCCTGAATTTCCCTGGTGTAAAAATAAGTCTGTATAACCTATACATTTCACACCATGTAGTGCTGATATAGAGCGCTGAATCTGTATAGAGGAAACAGGTAAATAGGACATTATTAGGAAGATAGAGCCTTGAATTTATAACCCTATTCTCAGTTACCGCTAGGTATATTCTCCTTGCAAAAGTATATTAAAATAATATTAATGTCATTATTTGTCACCTGCTTTGTAACAGCACCCTATGAGGTTAGATTTAGCCCGTATTTTAAGCTGGCAGTATAAAGAGTGAGCACTGCACACACATACATACAATTTTGCTTGAATAGAGTAACATTAAATTACTCCTGATGTCCCTAAAATGTTGCAAAAAAATTGGTCTGGTCATGAGGGTGTAAACTGCCTCCGATCACCACTAAATGGTTAAGCTTTACATTATATATATATATATATATATATATATATATATATATATATATATATATATATATGTATTTATAGAGTACCAATCATGTTATGTTATATGAATGTGATATCACTTCTTTTTTATTTACATAAAGATCAATCTTTAGTTTTCTGTTAACCTAAACAGTTCTTCTACAGTAGGTGTGCCTTGCTTTTTCTACGATTATCGATATGTTCCTATATAATATCAAAGAGTTCTATGACTGTATAACTGATGACAATAAATCTCTCCGTTCTTCTATAGAATTGTCTCATTTTTTTGCTAATCCAGCCTGATCACATATGGGTCGTATCTCTGTAAGAGCTGAGAGCCAATGTACCAGATAGAAATAGCATGTGTTCCTCGTCACTCATAGTTCTGAGATGTGGGCTAAGAGCCACCTAACCTTGGGTTAACATTCAATATTTTTATTAAGTTTGTGCATTTGTGCACTTAATGTTAAAGCTTAAATTGTAATACTGGATTTGTGTTATTAAGGCCAAATCATGCATATGATAAATACCTTAAATATTTAACCTCGAAAACAAAAAGATTTGCCATATGGCACTAAGGGTATTAAAGTAATTATAACAGGCGAATGTGAAATTTTTAAGACATCTTAATTATCTTTTTCGTTTCACTTTTAATTTCTGGTACTATGTTAACAGCAGAGATATATACTGTAGGCAGTGATATCGTCAGCCATTGTAATGTCAAGTTCATACCTCACTCTAATATTCAGGTTTTCCCACACTTTGTTCATCACCTGTTATCTAATTTAGCTGTATTTGGCTTATTTATTAACTGCCATCAACTTGCTTTAGGAGATCCTGAAAGTTTCATCTGACAACATTCTACAACCATTTCAAAAAGGAACAGTAGAAATACTGGAGATTCCGCGTTTGATTCTGTTTTTCTGTTTGCCTCACTTAAGCTCATCACTGTTTTTGAAGCTAATAAAGATTCAAATCCACCAAGTTCAACCTCTCCTTGGGTGCGGATAAGTCGATCAAAGGCAACATTAAAAGTCTCATACCTGTCCTGAATCAATAATCCCTAATGATGAGAATCCGCAGCAATTCCACAATGTTTAATTTGCTTGTTATAACACATTGACGTTTATTGAACAGGTTGACTATAGGCGGTATCTGAAGAACTGTTTTTAATATTTTTAATGTAAGGAGGTAAACCTGTTCCATGTTTGCAAAGTGCACTATATAAATAGGCAAACAACGGCGATCCATTGTGCATGCTCATCATCATCATCATCATCATCACCATTTATTTATTCCGCAGCGCTGTACAGAGAACTCATTTACATCAGTCCCTGCCCCATTGGGGCTTACAGTCTAAATTCCCTATAACACACACACACACAGACAGACAGACAGACAGACTAGCAATTTTGATAGCAGCCAATTAACCTACTAGTATGTTTTTGGAGTGTGGGAGAAACTGGAGCACCCGGAGGAAACCCACGCAAACACGGGGAGAACATATAAACTCCACACAGATAAGGCCATGGTCGGGAATCGAACTCACGACCCCAGTGCTGTGAGGCAGAAGTGCTAACCACTGAGCCACCGTGCTGCCCAGGATGTGATGAGAGTGGAAAGGCCTCCTCTATGCTCTTTGAGAGTAGTGTGGGACCCCAGGAGAAATGGGAGCCTTGGGGTTAGGGTGACCTGGCCTTGCCAGGCCCCCACCACCTCTGGCAGGGGAGGGCTGGCAAATTTTAGCCCTGGGGGCAAACCTCAACTCAGCAGCCAATTAGAAACATTTTAAAGGAAAAAAAACGCAGGTGGCCCAGTGACCCAGCCCAAGGTCGCCCACTATGGGACCGGCCCAGTGGGCAGATACCCCCCAGCCTTCCCCTGACCTCTGGGCCCCGTACACTCCGCACTCGCTGCACCACCTATAGTTCCGAGGTGTTTCCAGAATGACCACTGAGCCCCCCCGTGCTGATGTTATGGCATGAATCTCCGCCCAAAATTTTTCGCGCCCCATTAAGATGTGCAGAAAAATGAGTGGAGATTCCAACCGTGATTGCTGGCAATGTGCGTAGCCGTACATCGCAGTGATGTTGCCGAGCCAGATCGCCATCAATTGAATCTCCCCCTATATGTTTAAAATAACAGGTGCACGTATTTTTAAACAAACTAGTATACGCAATCTACAACATTCATATTATGTAGTCAGCGGCTCTTATTTTAAATGCCCCCTTCCACTTCCTCCAGCACCGTAGCAGTTGTCCATTCTGTAGTGCAAGGGACAATTTTGTTTCTTTCATCTGATGACAGCAAGTGGATTGCCATTATAGTTATTTGTGACATTTCAACTGATTATTACTGTGGGGTTCTGGGAAAGTCTGTAATTTCCCACAGCGACTGCTACATTCATTTATACAAACTGTGTTGGGGGAGAAAAAAAAAATATTCCCAGCTAATAAATAGAAAGGGAACACTCTCTATTAAAACCGTATAATAAAACAACACGGAGTCATGTCTATTATATAACAGATGGACCGCGCAGCTTACTCGCTGCATCAACAATGAGATAAACAGTTAATTCCACTCAGCCAACTTTTTTTTGATTACTCTTTTCACAGCATATTTATTTCCACTGACTAAGAGAAGATTTTATTTCTATTTTATTTTATTACAGTGATTGCATTAGAGGCAGCAGAAAGCAGTTCGGATTGAACAGTAGCTTTCTTATAATTTACAGACTTGTAGTACTTAATATATAATGCAATAATCTATGCTGTGCCATTTGTCATTATGGGCTAGACCACAGATTATAGCTTAGGGCATCGCATCTGTGAGCATATCTGGCAGGAAATGGTCTAAGAGCGTCAACAGCTGAGCATGATGTCTCGGCCTAGTTGGAGATTTCAACCTTTACTGCAAAAGGTCATGGCAGGCCCCAGTCGTGACAGCCAAAACTGTTACGCATATGACTGATATACATATAGCACACAGGCTGTCTAATGTCTGCTGCATTCTTGCTGGCTGGTTAGTGGCTAGTCTTAATTAATGTGACAATTTTGTGTAGGAAACGCCGTTTGGGAGCCTGAATGGAGCATATTGATGTCCCACTGGGCACAGCCCCTGTTGTTTTGACAAATTTACCTCAGCATTTATCAATCAGCCCTACAATAGCAAGCTCATTGAATATCTAATTCAGGCATTCTCGCTGGGACTAACAGTACCAGATAGCATGTTATTCAATTTGCACTTGTTAGAGATGTCCTACTAGCACTAAGCAATTTACCTTCTCACTTCACAAATGAAAAAAGAAATTTGCTGTGCCTGAATCACTTACATGAGTTACAATCAAGATTTTAATTAGCATGTCATCATGGAGATAATTTATTGCTCCTTCCTAGTTGTCCTAGATTGCATTTTCCACGTTTCCCACTTGTACTCAATGGCCCCTTAATATTAATAGGCCAGGTACTAAAATATCTAATTGAAAAAAACGGTGTTTATGGAAATTACATGGATGCAATTTTTCTGTTTAGCATATTTTTTTTTTTGTTTAAAAAACCTACATAGGTTGTAATTTGAGAAAAGTATATTAAACCACACACTTGGCCATGGAAATATATGATAATTAAAACATGCATTTACAATTGCAGTTTGTTTTAGCAAATGGCAGAATTACCTCATTTCTAAGATTAGAACACAAATGGCCACTTCAAAAAAAATGTATAAACAGTCGGGGTGAAATATAAACACTAAACTACTGGTATATTTTAACAATCTTTATGGTATTGTTTTAGTAGATAACCTAACTGGATAAAAGCTGGGTTGGATTGGTAAACTCAGACTAGCCATTCTATTCTGAGAGAGAAAAAAAAATTCTTGGAAAAAGATAACAAACACATATTAGGATTTTACTTATTTTCCCCATAGGCCAGGGGTTCTTAGATTTCAGGGCATCTGTGATCTTGTATTGGGGGAAAGATATCATCATCATCTTTTATTTATATAGCGCCACTAATTCCGCAGCGCTGTACAGATAACTCGTTCCCATCAGTCCCTGCCCCATTGGGGGTTACAGTCTAAATTCGCTAACACAGACGGAAACAGACTAGGGTCACTTTGATAGCAGCCAATTAACCTACCAGCATGTTTTTGGAGTGTGGGAGGAAACCGGAGCACCTGGAGGAAACCCACGCAAACACAGGGAGAACGTACAAACTCCTCACAGATAAGGCCATGGTCGGGAATTGAACTCATGACCCCAGTGCTGTAAGACAGAAGTGCTAACCACTTAGCCACCATGCTGCCCACAACATTTTTATTTTCACTAATCTCTAACTGAAGTTTAGCATTTCCTTCAATTATGAATGTAGTTAATAAGCTACAGTAGTATCAGCAGTACCTGAGTCCTCAATAGAAATCACAAATATTTTCAGATCATATTTGGCACGGATAGGCACATGGGCTACGAGAAGGTGCCCAAAGGCTTCACCAGACTGCCAATGAGGTCCATGGCATAAAAAAGGTTAAGAAACTGTCCCCTAGGCTGTTTTGCTTCATCTCTCCTCCTCACTGAATGTCACTACCCTTGTCCATACATCATCTATATGAAAAAATAAATAAATATAACTGATAAATCTATTTTTACCAGTAAATGATCAGTGTTTTTTAATACTGGCAGTAAATTATGAGACAATAATGTGGTAAATTGATTAAACAGGGCGCAGCCCCTGCAATTGTGCTGCCCTAGGCCTAAGCCTCTGTGTCCTGTCCACAACTCTAGGCCTGAACGAACATAGATATATCCTGTTTAATCTAAACTCTCTGGTTACATTAAATGAAAGATGACAGAGTGAAATAGATTAGTGGCCCTTGTAGGGTGTGAGTGTTATTCAACAGCTAATGTGTGTGGCTGATTAAGGGCCTAATTTATAGTCGGACGCAGGGGTGGATTTAGAATATTATTTTACAGGGGGCAATTTAGTCTCCGCCCTCTTTTTGACAGCTAAGGCTGCCTGCGGCTGCAGACTGTGTGTAGGTCTGTTCGGCAGAGACAGGCAGGGAGAGTGTGCTGCCCGGAACATGCTGCCCGGTGCCCCCCTGCTAGGAGGGGGGGAGAGATTGCCCCGATCACCTCCCTGGATCCGCCTGTGCTAAGACTTACATGAAAGAGCAGGAGTGGGAGTGTGCCGCAATCTTTTTTGACGTGTGTTCCGTCTACGTCTTGATCCGACTAGGGTAGCTTTTGCAGGTAGACGTCCATAGTATCTGAATTAATCACAGTCACACATACACAACTCCGTGTTCCACCAGGGCCGGATTTACTGCTAGGCAACCTAGGCAACTGCCTAGGGCCTAGTGGTACCCAGAGGGCCCAGTCAGGACTGGCGGTGAGCGGGGTAGGGAAGGCAGAGGGGCGCACCCTCTCTGTTCGCCGACATACTGAAATAAGCTGCTGCCGGAAACAGACTAAAAGACAAACCAGTCATGTGATTGCATGCACCGCTCCCAGCAGTCTCTCCCCCTCTCTTCTCCCACTGAATGAGGAGAGACTGCCGGGACCTGTCACGCGATCACGTGACTGGTTTTTTTTTTAGTCTGTTTCCGGCCACTGTGAGGGGGACTAACCGAGGAGCTGCGCGCTGGAGAAGAAAGAAGACAAGAAGACCAGAAGACAGAAAAGAGGAATACAAAAGAGAAAAAGACAGGTAAGTAAAATGGAGGCACATAGGGTGAGGTGATAATGAAGGGGCACAGAGGTGACATAATGAAGAGGCACAGAGGTGACATAATGAAGGGGCACAGGGGTAATGCAATGAAGGGGCACAGGGATAATACAATGAAGGGGCAGAGGGATAATATAATGAAGGGGCACAGAGGTGATACAGTGAAGGGGCACAGAAGTGATACAGTGAAGGGGCACAGGGGTAATATAATGAAGGGGCACAGAGATGATATTGTGAAGTGGCAAAAGTGGCAAAAAATGGGCATAGTGTGATGATTAAGGGACAAAAGTGACAAGGGCACATCCTTGGATTTATGTGTATTATTTTTGCAAACAACTTAATAAGTATTTCTGTCCTGACTAAAATACTTATTAGGTTGTTTTGACCCAACTACTTAAAAACCGGGACTGCTCGGTAATTATTTAGTGGTGCCTTTTTCTGTAGCAGGGTGGCCTTGCTCTTTTCACGTGTTAGGTACGCCCCCAAAGATGCAAGACACGCCCCCCAACTCCTTTGGCGGCGTGCCGCAGCATGGCGGCGGCACATACTTTCACTTCTGCTTAACTATAGGGGTATATGGTAGGCTACAAAAATATAGTGCTATGGATTGTTTCAGGGAGGGGCCCCAAAACCAGTATCCTGCCTAGGGTCCCATGAGGTCTAAATCCGGCTCTGTGTTCCACCCTTTCCCTGGTACTGAGACGCAAGCTGTCACGAGTGTACACTGCATCTGAAAAGCAGATGGAACTGCAGGGAACTGTTGCTTACTCAGTGGCGGATCCATGGGAGGGGCGATCGGGGCAAACGCCCCCCCTAGCAGGGGCTTGTTGCCTGCAGCTGCACACTATGTGCAGGTTCGGTCGGCAGAGACAGGCAGGGAGAGTGTGCTGCCCGGCTGCTCTGTTTGTATTTTAAGCACAATCAAAGTGGCCGGGAACCACACTCTCCCTGCCTGTCTCTGCCGAGCGGACCTGCACATAGTGTGCAGCCGCAGTCAGCCTTAGCTGTCAAAAAGGGGACAGGGACTAAATTGCCCGCGGTAAAATTATATTCTAGATCCGCCCCTGTGCTTTATGCGCATGCCCCATCAGTGGAAATTTGCAGGATGTGCCTGAAACTTACTTTGCAACCGACTCTAAATGAATCGCTAAAAGAGCAACATATGTCAGTAATAGTGAAAGATTTTAAGGTCAGATTTTTTTATTTGGATTCTAAAAAAATCTCATTTCAATTGTTACAAGCCTCAGCTGTACCCTATTTAGCAAAACTGTTCAGAATAGCGTCAGGTGAGAGAGAAGCATGCTGTGATTATTTTGGGGTGTAGATAAGCTGTGGACCGGGGGCATGACCTAAATTTTCTTTTTTTTGCAACATGCAGAATAACTTTACTATTGGAGAGTTCTGACATCACAACTAAATGATAATAATTTTGCACAGAAATTTATAAGCATGTTACTGTTTTCTTTTTAACCATCTCTTTGGCTTTGAATAAGTCAGTTTTGCAAAAGAGTTATATTGATTTGAGCATTCCCTTCTTATTTCCAATCCATCCACCCTTATTATGACTGATTTGATAGGTGGTGTAGGAGGTGGAGCCTACAGGTCCTCAGAATATCGTGATGTGTATTCACAAAGACAGAGAATGTTGCATCAATGGGGATTTCAATTAGCTGCGAAGTGTCTCACGACCATTCCGGAGACACTTCACCCCATAGAGGTGCAAGGAAATATGAGTGGAAATTTCTACTGTTGTATAGGAAAAAATGTCCAGCCGCGTATTTCTTCAGACCATCGCAGCTAATTGAATTACCCCCAATGTGTCAGCATTGGGTCTGTTTTGGGTCTGCTATCTCAGGATGAAGCTTTTGAAGTGCATAAAAACAGAATATTTAGAAAAGGGATATTTTTATGCCACATACTAAAGGCAATCAGATTCATCTTGTAAAGTATACATTCAGGGCCGGATTAAGGGAATGGAGGCCCCCGGGCTAAGGGGGCCTCCATTCCCCCGTGAGGCCCCCAATGTGAGCCGCCGGCCGCCCCCCGTGAGGCCCCCCCCAAGCACTTACCTGTCAGTGCAGTCCTCCTTTTGCGGCGCGTTGTAAACTCCTTACTGAGGAGATCTCGCGAGAGTTCGTGAACTCTCGCTAGATCTCCTCAGTAAGCAGATTACTGAGTGGTGCCGGGGACGGAGGACTGCACTGACAGTCCTCAGCAGCATTGATCGGGCTGGGGGCGCTCCCCGCCCCCGGACCGATTAATAATGCTGCTGAGGACTTTGAAGGGCCCCCTGGATGCCCGAGGCCCCTGGGCTATAGCCCAGTTAGCCCTATGGTTAATCCGGCCCTGTATACATTACACACAATAGATGTTAATGTTGTAGATACACTGACCTCCATCTGTATTTGTGAGCTAGAAGGCAAATGTGAAATTTGTGTCATTTTTATGTTGTATATAATTTGATAAACACATTCAAGTGGATGACAGTGAGTTTGTTTAGATACAGCAGGCAGCCATGAGTAGTCCTCAGTGATCCCTTCTGCCCCCTCTCCTATTCCTCCCACACTTTGAAAAAAAATATAGAACATCTGTCCACAGTTGGGAAGCAGGGCCGGACTGGCCATCTGGCAGTTCTGGCAAATGCCAGAAGGGCCGATGACCAGATGGGCCGGTTACTAGCTGGCCGACCCCACTGCTCAGCACACAGACTGTCATGCCGAATTCCAGCATGACAGCCTGTGCGCTGAGCAATGGGGCCGGCCCTACACTAACTTCCTTGTTGCTGCGCCTCCCCTCCTCCCCGCCTCCCCTATGAAGCTCTCGGCGATCAGTATCACATGGGACGCGCACCATGTGATCGGTGCCGTCTCATGTGTTAAAGGAGACTACAGAGCGCGCCGCGGAGCAGAGCAAACAAGGTGAGGGTAGTTTGTGTGACAGTGCATCTAAAGAGTGTTTAATGTGGGACAGTGCATCTAAAGAGTGTTATATGTGGGACAGTGCATCTAAAGTATGTTTTATGTGTGATAGTGTAACTATAGTATGTTTTGTTTGTGACAGGGTATGTTTTGTGTGTGACAGTGTAACTATAGTATGTGTGTGTGTGTGTGTGTGTGTGTGTGTGTGGGGGCCGGTGTATGACTATATTGTGTGTGTGGGGGCCGGTGTATGACTATAATGTGTGTGTGGGAGCCGGTGTATGACTATAATGTGTGTGTGGGGGCCAGTGTATGACTACAATGTGTGTCTGGGGGCCAAAGTATGACTATAATGTGTGTGTGGGGGCCGGTGTATGACTATAATGTGTGTGTGGGGGCCGGTGTATGACTATAATGTGTATGTGGGGGCCGGTGTATGACTATAATGTGTGTGTGGTTGCCGGTGTATGACTATAATGTGTGTGTGGGGGCCGGTGTATGACTATAATGTGTGTGTGGGGGCCGGTGTATGACTATAATGTGTGTGTGGGGGCCGGTGTATGACTATAATGTGTGTGGGGGGGCCGGTGTATGACTATAATGTGTGTGGGGGTGCCGGTGTATGACTATAATGTGTGTGTGGGGTCGGTGTATGACTATAATGTGTGTGTGGGGTCGGTGTATGACTATAATGTGTGTGTGGGGGCCGGTGTATGACTATAATGTGTGTGTGGTTGCCGGTGTATGACTGTAATGTGTGTGTGGGGGCCGGTGTATGACTATAATGTGTGTGTGGGGGCCGGTGTATGACTATAATGTGTGTGTGGGGGCCGGTGTATGACTATAATGTGTGTGGGGGGGCCGGTGTATGACTATAATGTGTGTGTGGGGGCCGGTGTATGACTATAATGTGTGTGGGGGGGCCGGTGTATGACTATAATGTGTGTGTGGGGGCCGGTGTATGACTATAATGTGTGAGTGTCAGGGGGAGTCTTAATATAATGTGAGAGGTAGGCTATTAATCTAATGGTGAATTGCAGGTGGGGGGCTAATTATTGGGTGCTATTTTATTTGTGGGGTGATGGTGGGGCAATTTAATTTAATAGTGGGGCCTATCAATTTAAGATTAATTGGAGTTGATTTTAAATTGATTGGATTTTTAATTTAATGCTGGCGTGGTTTGGGCGCTGTTAATTGAATGTCAATTTCTAGCTTGGGTCGTTTGGAGGGAGGGAAATAGGTTTATTTATTAAATGGGAATATTATTAATTTAATGTCAGGGTTAGTTGGAGGGAAATAGATGAATTTATCAAATGTAAGTATTAGTATTTTAATGTTGTAGCTGGAGTAAGGCCTAATTTTCAAATGTGGGTGCTATATTAATTTAACAGCGGTGCTGGTTGAAGTTTTCTAAATTTAATGTACTCATTTTTTTTCCAAATAGGCCATCCAACATCCCAGGATCCAGACAAGCAGCAACGGATCTAAAGACACCAGCAGCCACAAGTGGTGACAATGACAAGACAGGTAGGAGAGACCAGGACTGTCTGCCAACTGTCCTGAATTTGGTGGGTGACTGTCCCGCTTAGTCAGGATTTGGTCTGACTACAAGAACAGTTGGGAGATATGTCCTGCTTCACACTGTACTGCTTGTGAAGGTAGAACTGCGTGCACCTAACAGTAGTGCACACAGTATTGCCTGTGTATTTGTCGAAAATGTGTCTAATAGCCAAATTGCATCATAGGAGCCCCCCTGCCTTAAGTGTCCTGGCCCCCCGAGCCTTATCCAGTTCTGGTCAGCAGGAGGGATCTGTGCTCCGTCCCGGACAGGGCATAGACTGCAGAGCAAGCTGAGGAGCTCTAAGTCTCATGAGATTTATTAATCTCGTGAGACTAAGAGAAAGTTCCCACCCTGACGGATCAGAAGCATAGATAGGTACAGTGGACTGGGGGTGTCATAATGTGTCTGAAGGGGTGGTGTGATGTGAGTGGGGAGGGCCTGATATATGTATTGTTTTATTATAATGTATGTATCAACACACCATTTTGACCACGCCCCCAACATAATGTAGCCACGCCCTTGGCAGCGCAGCCACTGCGCTGCAGCGCACGTTTTTTTCCCTGCTCATGAACACAGGTGGGCCTGTGCGATATAAATGCCAGGGCTGATTTTTAGTCCCAGTCCGGCCCTGTTGGGAAGAGAATGGTTCCGGGGGAGATGGAGGCAGACACACACAGCAGAAGAACACCAATTAGAACAATTGTCATATCTCCCAATTTGTCTCCCCTTGACAGCAGGACTACATAGCAAGGGGGTGTGGCCACATCCTCAGAGGGCAGCCTAGTACTGCCCCTCTCCCAACATTCCCACCCATGGGACAGAGCCCTAAAATTGGACTGTCCTGCTGAAATCGAGAGAGTTGAGAGGTATGCAATAGTGTTGCTTCAAATTTTCTAAACAATGATTTGTTTGCTTGGATATCTGTTGGTATCTTTCATCTATTTTCTTTTTCTCTCTTCTGTCTTCTGTCTTGGTCCTCTCTCCTACCTGAATGTAGGGCATGACGTGATGACGTCACGCCCGACATTCAGTGCGAACAGAACAGAAAGGAAGGAAGAGGGACGCTGGCGCCGCGGTCATATGGTGTGAGTATGTGTTTTTATGGGTGGGGGGGGGGTAAGTACCCTGCTCCACCCACCAATGAAGGGGGCGGAGTTACCCCCACCCCCCTCTAAAAAATAATAAAAGAAAAAATATAAAACAGGTTAAAAAAAAGAAAGAATAAAAGGTTGGCAGCGAGGGCCTACGCCGGGCCCCCTGGCATGTCCGGGCCTGGGTAAATAGTACCCGCCCCCCCTCTCGGCGGCCCTGCATATGGTAAATAGAAGGCCACATTTTGCACATCTTTTTGCCAGCATTAGATGAAGAAGAGATAACATTTAATTCAAATTCATACAGAAATACAGATAATTCTTAAGGGATCATAAGTATTACTTGGAAGAATAGGACTTTTAAGACTAAATGGCACTATAATGGAAACTACTGAGGAGGAAAGGGAGTTATTATTTCAGGTGACTTAAAGGCAGGTAGCTATGTAATAAAGCAATGAGAAAGTCAAGTCAGATGCTTGGGTGCATAGGGAGTAGCAGAAAGAAAGAAGTAATAATGCCACTGTATAGGTCATTGGTACAGCCTCATCTAGAGTACTGTGTTCAGTTCTGGAAGCCACATCTCCAGAAGAATATAAATAAATTAGAAACTGTGCAAAGAAGGACACAGAACTTACCAGGACAGACTAAAACATCTTAATATGTATAGTTTGGAGCAGAGAAGGGAAAAGGAGGCACATGATAGAAACCTTCAAACATATCAAGGGTTTGCACAAGGTACAGGAGGGAAACATTCTGTAAAGGAAGAGAAGTATTAGAATACGAGGACATGCACTGAAACTGGAGGGAAATTGGTTCAGAGGAAATTTGAGGAAAAACTACTTCACAGAAAGGGTAGTGGATAAGTGGAATAGCCTCAATAAGTGGTGGTAGTGGGTAATATAGTAGAGCAATTTAAACATGCTTGGGATAGGCATAAGGATATCCTTACAAAGAATAAAGGATCAAATAGGGTTTAAAGTTACCATAGGTTAAATAATTGGGCAGACTAGATGGGCCAAGTGGTTCTTACCCGTCAAATTCTATATTTCTATGAAATGTTCTCCTCGTATAAACACAGATGATTGCTATTGATCTGTGTGTGCTGTCATCTTTGACTGCATTAGCAAGCCACAATATGACCAATTTGGCCACCTACATGTCAACTACATGTCACCTACATGTAGGCGTCAAGAACGGCCCTTGCATACTATGTAGACATACAGAGCCACGTAAAAAGTAGGGCGCAAGTCCATTTGCGTAGTGTAAATTACGAATTTTACTACTGCGCATGCCCACAACAAAGACTTTTGCTTGAGCCATTCACATCTTGTCTATACAACTCTTTACATTTATAGAGGTAGGTTGGGGGGGGGTTAGGGTCGTGCAAGTGTAAGCAAAGTACAATAAAGGTGTGTTCAAGTAAATGCAAGTGATGTAGACTTGGACGCAGATGTAGATACAGCTACCAGGAAATTAATCTTTTGTGAGCGATCTACCACTGGGGCAGGGACTGATGTGAGTCAGTTCTCTGTACAGCGCTGCGGAATCAGTGGCGCTATATAAATAAATGGTGATGATGATAATGATGTTTGGACATAATATACTGCTGTTTTAGACAGAAATTGTGTCCAACTCTACATGAGACCGTAGTATATAAGTATTTTAAAATAGTAGGTGATTTACTTGCAGATTTTTAATTAATATTATTATTTTTATGATTATTGTAATTTTTTAAAGTAAAAAGAGTTCGCCTTTAGCAACTTTGGTTCAGAACATTTTCTACAGTACAAAAAAGTTCAAATTCTTGGATTAAACACCTTCAAGTAAAACATCTATGGGCTTTCTTTTATTCATTTAATTATGAATTCGCCATTCAAATTTCAAGGTTTTGTTCATGGAGGCCACTGAACAAATAAAAAATTTAAAGTGACTTCTTTGTCCGTCAGAACAATAGACATTGGATACAAAAAATTAAATGTAGACAAGGCAATCAGCTTTCATCCCATTTAATGTGGCACCATCAAATAATATTTTGCAAGGGCTAAAAATGACCTGGAACATCTAATTTGTCAAGGTCCATTAATTTCAGCAGTGTCTGTAAGATATTGAATTGCATGCCCATTGTGTCAAGAGATGCTTTCTATCTATTGAGAGTTCGGAGCATTTGGATTTTCTAAAAAGATTTGTCATTGTAAATCTTGTGTTAACATGGAGTCTATTAAACATAACTCTTGTTAGAGCTGTCACCCAATTTTGTATGTTTACCACTGTTTGTGAATGGCTTATTTAGAATACTTAATGGTACTTTGGATACAATGAGTAGCGTTCCGTTCTTTTATTGCCACTATCTCAATTCTGTTTCTTAATGAGTTAGATGAAGCGTGAATGCCTCCAGGTAAGTTTGTGTATAGAGAACAGATATATTTCACTGCTCGCTGTTTTTGTGTGTTTTACGTTCCTTTGTTATTCATTATGGACCAGATTAAGCGGTTTTAGCAGACCAGAATGCCAATTTAGACATGGCTGTTATTTCTACAAATTATAGCCTTGTCCAAATACAGGTTCTGCTGGGAGCTTTATAGCCTTCCAAATAAATTTATAGCAGTAGCCTTGGCATTATTAGGGCTCCCATTCTTTTAACCAGAAAGCCACAACTCTACTGTTATTTGCTTTGTATGCAAAGGCCATTTAATACTGCTTTTTATCCATACATGCATTAATAGCTACGGGTGTCGATTCTAGCAGATCCCCTTAAGGTCTATCATAAATGTAAATTCTTAGAAAAAGAGCCAGTTAAAGATTTTCAATGGCAAAAGCTCATTTTGTCCTCGGAAAACCGAGAATTATGGACACCATAAATGTACCTTGTAAATATTTCACAATTAATTTTTTGTTTTATTCAACCAGCAAAAAAATAGTAAATTGTTTGAATCAAGGTATTTGTCTATACAAGGGAGGGCATTGCCATCATGCAAATTCTAAATTGTTGGCAGATTATTAAGAACAATAGTTTATATAGCACAATGCCTGTGTAAAGAAATAAAGGTTCTTGTTTTTCAGCAAAGCAGTCATTGAAATGGATTCCTGTATTGTTTTACAATTTATCTCACTAAGAAAAGTTTTTTTGTTGTTTTTGTTTTAAACCAGTTGCTTTTGAGATTAATTTCTGCTTAAGGTGGATTATTAAAAATAGCGCTTCACTTTTGCTTTATATTTTTATTTCTGGCTCTATGATCCCATTAGATGTTTCATCTTTGGATCTGTAGGCGTAGCATCTTTGTAGAAATTAAACAACTGACACTGAAAGTAGCTTGAAATAAACATAAAATATAACTTGTTTAAAGTAGCAATTTAAAAAGCGGTATATTTTTATCACTTTATTTTCCATGACAATGGTAAAGGTAGACACATATATAAAGAAATGCATGTGAATGATTTATGACAGAAAGCTTTCTAAGGCTCTGTATACTGTATTTCTTAATAAATAATTAGTTAACAGTTTTCTTACCCATTGTTTTTGTTTAACTATTATCTCACAACTGATAATAAGATGATAATGAATTATTGTTATTCACTTTTCTGATGCATTATCATCACCGTCATCTACATCACCATTTATTTATATAGCGCCACTAATTCCGCAGCGCTGTACAGAGAACTCACTCGCATCAGTCCCTGCCCCACTGGGGCTTACAGTCTAAATTCCCTAACACGAACACACAGACAGAGAGACAGACAGACTAGGGTCAATTTGTTAGCAGCCAATTGACCTACCAGTTTGTTTTTGGAGTGTGGAAGGAAACCGGAGCACCCGGAGGAAACCTACGCAAACACAGGGAGAACAGACAAACTCCTCACAAACTCCTGTGCAAGCATTAGCAACACTAGTGCAGTTTACAAATTTGACAGCACTGAGTATGATGCTAAAAAGTCATTCAACCACATCTCTCTTTATAATTATACATGAGGAATGTTTGAGACTTAAATGATATAGAAATGGGATCTGTTATCTGGAAACCCTTTATGGAAAGGTTCAGAAAACCAGAAAGAAGAAAAAGTCAATAACTGCTTTTATTTGGTAATAGCGGCATACACCCAGATTAAGTCACTCAGGATTCTAAACTTCTAGACAGTTTAATAGGAAGAGGAATGCCAAAGGCAGTGTGAGGGAACATGGTTCTCCAAATTCTGGAGAAAATCCCCTCCCAATTATTCTGCATCTATCGATCCCATACCTGCACTACATGGTCAAGCTCATTGAAAGAAGACTACCAATTATACCAACACCATCTAGTTATTGTTGGTTATGTTAATACCTCTATCTGTACCTATTTTGCAAAATTAGTCTAATATGCAACCAGTGAAATGTAGCTCCTGAACCAATAACTTTCATACACAGTCTAATTGGGTCACGTGTGAAGCACATGACTTACATGGCGCAGTGCTATATATCTATATATGGCTACTCTACTTTTATAGGTCAGCATATATTGTTCACGGCAACATCGAGCATGGTCACACTCCATCTTTATATTTGTTGTGCGTGATCTTTGGCGTTTGGAACGTGGAACTCCCCAGATTGTCCCTTACAGAGCTGAATATGTCAACTATGAACATGTTTTACTTTCAAATTTGATCAATCCCACCATCATTAATTTAAAATGTTGCGTTTTCCTCCAAATATACTGCTCTTTTTACCTCATTCATGTCTTATTCTTTTACCAAGTCTGATCCTAATACCATGGAACTGCTCACGATTAGGAGACTTTAAGCCAGGCTATATTTCTTGTGGTACAGCACTGCTGCAAGCTTTGTGACTGGTTTAAATGCCTAGACCCAGACCTGCTCTAATGAAACTAAGGGTTGCAATTATAACCTTGAAAAAAAGTGTATGCAGGACAATGGAAGGGATTTAGTATATCTGGATCCAGCGTTACCCAATTTCACGAGGGTAAGCACTATGCACTGAATGTTTCACATATGCTGAGACATATTCTAATAAGGTCAGTCCTACTTCTTGTCCTTTGGGCCTTTACAGACTCTATGTGGCCTTCAGTTCCCCTTGCAACTTCAGGACAGCTAATAAGTATTTACAACACAAATGAGACTATCCATCAACTTAGCACCAAACACTAGAGTAACATTAGTACTGATGAATTCTGTTGAAATTTGTATGGACCACATAACTATAATATCTCTCAAAATGACTTCATGTTGCATTATTGCAAGCTACTTTTCCAGCTACCAATAGTGATGGCACATAGTGGTGGCACATGTGCTTCAGCTGCTGTGCATAGGGGCCTGTTGTTGCTGGTCTATCTGCCATGAAGATGGACTTCTGAGCAAGTGTGGGGACCAAAACATGCACAGTGAGCCCCACATGGGCTTTCAGTTCCAGGACAGAAGATTAGAATAGGGGCCTCCAGAGCAGATGGCCTGACCCCCCCATACTCCCCTACACACACATACTTTATAATGGGACCTTACGATTCAGTGAGCTGTATATGAGAATTATATGTACTTAATATGCATTCCCTACTAACACAATATAAGACTAATTTCAACAAATAATTAATCCAGGCCATATAGGACAAACTAATTTAAGGCGCATAGCTGCAAAAAATAGTGCACTGTCTGAGCTCCATTCTGCATTCTCCCTGAGCTGTCCAGTTGTATGTCCATTGCAATTCTTATAGGGATATGACACGCACAACCTTAATATGAAGCACGGGCGGTTAGCATGGGTATCCTCCTATGTACATTCACCCCTTGTATCACTAGAGTCCATGGGCCTGAGTCATTAAGGAAAGTAAGGCAAAAAAAGAGTAAATGTTCTCTGGGACATACCATGTTATAATGCAAGGGGTGCAAATTAGTTTATTATTTTGCATTTTAAATACTGGCTGTATTTTCATCTAGCACACAAATACTTGATAGCTTTATTGTTACACTAACATTTAAAGTTGATCTAGAACTTACCCTATCCAAACTATAGATCTGTTCCCCCCTCCAATGCAACATGGTTTTGCTCAGGTACAAAGTTACTCCTTTTTTTATGCTTTACTCTCTTTAATGACTCAGGCCCCATGACTTTATTTCATATGCATTAACTTCTAAACATCACATGGCAAAGAACAAAAACAATCCTTATTTTTTCTAACGTATACCAGTTTTCATGTGATTGCCATAAATCAATGCTGATCTACATACTTTAAAGGACACTATTTACATGAATAACCACTATACACAATTCCAGATAAGAATCACTATTTTTCTTATCTCTGTTTCTTATTAAGCCTAAAATAAATTAATTTATTTTGTTTGAGATAAAATATATATGTATTCGCTGTTTTTTTTTCTTTTGTATGTGACTTTATAAGTTAGAGAAATATAGATAATAAAGAAATAAACTTTTATATTCCATTACTGCCTAAATGAAGAGTGTGGCAGGGAAGGTTGTAAGGTTCTTTATTCTTACAATGTACTAGAGTGTTATGCTTGGTCCCTCCTGCTGTCTCAAATCTTCCAAATTAAAGCCTTTTCACAAATGAATCACACATTAATGATAATAAGTAATGTTTATTATACAAAAACACAATAGAAGAAAATGGGATATATTCTCTAATACATATTAGACTTTTGAGGCCTTGATCTAGCAGAAAATATAATTGAGAGCAATGATGAGTAACTGATTGAGCTACATTTTGTTGATAACATTGGTATTTTGGCTTCTCATGGAGAGACCTCTAAAGATTATTCGGATAACATGTTAGGGATGTCAATATCCCAATCTCAGTAATGAGAAGGAAAAAAAGAAAAATCAGCAAAGTGCCTGCAGCATTCACAACAGCAGGAACAGTGTCACATGATGATAATTGAGTTTACTTTGTGCAATGGAATAGAACTTCTGGGATGATATCAATAGAAAAAGATTGTTTCCCAAGTGACTATTCTGCTTTTCCTATCTAGGAATACGGAGTCGCAATGCAAAACTGAGATAAATATGTACAGTCCAAATCCACTAGATACAAGTTCAAGTCTAAGCATTGCCTACAAATATCCAGTTGTCCTTCCACGGCGCTCAGTAATCTTCATACTGAGGAGATCTCGTGAGAGTGTCACAAGATCTCCTCAGTAAGGAGCTTACAGCACGCCACGAAAGAACAACAGTGACAGGAGAAGGTAGGCGCTTGGGTGGGGGGTGCGTTGGGCGGTTAACAGGGGTGGCTCATGGGGGGGCTCACAGGGGAATGGGGGCCCCCTTAGTCCAGGGGCCTCCATTCCCTTAATCCGGTCCTGTATATACGGCTAACCCAGTCTCTCCTTTGTTACTCCTGCTTTAGCTAATCTGTGTCACGGTGCTGGCTGCTCCCAGAACAGAACCACTTAACTGGAGCTATCAGAGGGACACCATAGCCGGCAAGCTGCTTAGTCCTGGAAGGACAGGTTGTGAGGGACAAAGCTGAAATTGATGGGTTGGAGAAGGTAGAAATGTAAGGAATGAAATTAAGGGCAATAAACAGGCAAATATATCATATCTCTGAAGCACCATCAGGGAAATAAATTTTGCTCTTGCAAAGTCCTCATGGCAGTTGGTGAAAAAGAAAAGGCAGCTGATAGTATTGGCTGCGTACTGCCACCTGTTGCCTGTAGTTCCAGTGGTTTCTCGCATGTTTCAGTTGTCAGTATTGATGGTGCATTGTCACCTGTCACCTCTAGCTGGTATTGTGGTAGATCCTCTGAGTGCCCCCACCTTAAAGAGCAGACTTCGGATGTGACCCTCTAGACTTGGCAGAGAAAGTGCATAAAAATCAGTTGATTTAATCTAAGAGAAGTCCTCAGGACCAAAGGCCTTCCAGTGCACCAGGTACTGCACAGCTCTGCCAGATTTGCAGGAGTCAATGATCGACTGGGTGATGTATTGCTGGGGCCCTCAGCCTCTACTGCGGGAAGAGGAACATCTCTCATCTTGGAAATGGATCCATCACCACTGGCTTTATAAGGAATAAGTGAAACTCTGAATGGATCCAGATTGACGTTGGTAGCTGTTGCTTGTACACTACCAGATTTATCTTCCCACTGATTTTTCATGGACTGGTGTATTTAGGCCCCAGTCAGAATGGGGGAATCTTCAGAGCTATGTTGCATGTGGAGAGACACACTTTTCACCCACTGAGAATACTGGCTTGTTTCCTGTTTTGGTTAGTTACCAGTTCAGACACTCCTCTAGCATCTTCCACGATCTTTGGAGATCCTGTACATGGTCTGCAGAAAGAACCCCAGAGGGGGGTTGGGAAGATGGGATGACCACTAGGTGTAACTGTCATTAAAATGGAATTGGGATACCTCCAGGGAGTCCTGCACCAGGTTGTACTGTGAGAACTCTGTCCATGCAAGCAATTGGCAATAGTCTATCTGAGCATCCAAGACAAAGCATTATAAAACTAACTTGAGAAACTGGTTCAGGTCACAGGTCACAGATCAGCACTTAGTCTAATGGGTTACTGATGCCAGTGGTATGGGTTGTCAACCATGTCAGGACTTGGATTCCTGGTGGACTTAGAACTTTGGGACAACACCTTACTCACACCAGAGTTGCTGCTGTATTTGGGTTTCCTGCTGTTACAGCAATGCATTAGTTAATCCACCTTGCTAAATACCGCAACAGTTGATGAACTGCACCTTTATCTGGCTCTTACAATTCTGGATCGCTCAGCAGTCAGAGCCAGATTATTGAATCAATGAGGGAGTGATGGTGTCACTCTGCTACACTTCATGAGATCCTATATATCTCTAATATTATTACCTTGTTCCTGTTGCTCCTGACCTGATATGTGCACCTGTAACCAGTGGACGCGCTGTCCCTCTCCTGATGTTCCTGTGCATATCAAGTCATTGCTCATGACCTAGTTATCCTGCGTGTCTGCAAACTTGTAACCAGTATATTCTACAGACCTTGTTCCTATCCCTATTATCTTGTGTGTCTGCAGACCTTATGCCTTACCTGGCTAACCTGTGTGCCTGCAAACTTGTAACCAGTGAACTGCCCTGTTTTATCTATTACCTTGCTGTTCATGTAAATCTACACACCATGCTATTTGTGTGCATGATACTGATACTTGTCAATAATGTAAGAAGAGGGAGGATTTGCGCTCTGTTCCAGGGGTTGCAAGAGCTGCATAAACCGAGGGTGTCCCTCCCTCAATATAAACAATTGATAAATCGGGGTTATGCGCTCACTGACTAAAGATATAATAGGAACTAGACATGCTCAAAAATTTAGTTGACCGTAGGTTATGATATAGAAGGATACCGTGCCTATCTGCCAATAACTGTGCATAGAAATATAGTGTTAGACTCTTCTAATAATTAAGACCTAAGTAATAAAACCTGTTTATTAATAAACCATTGTCACTGATATAAAAATATACAATTAAATTACAATAATAACAGTAAATGTGTAGCAGCTACATTCGTAATCCAAATTGTACCATGAATGAAACAATTGCACATCTAGGTGCCTCATGCAATGTGTACAATAATACTTCCATCTATAATCTTAACAATAGGACAACCATAAATAATTAAACCATAACTGATATGTTATAGCCAAGTGCTTAAACAGAAGTACCACTGGTAACCAGAATGTAAAATTGTCCGAAATATGAATGTCAGATTCCAATTCGCACTGTTAGAGTTCCAATGTACAATTATCAAATCGTCCAAGTGTTGAATTGAAATAGTCATCAATAATTGAATGTAAGCTGAATGAATCTGCCTTCATGATACGGTTGATAATGGGAATGGCTTCACCTTTCCGTCCTCACGTGGATATTTATAATAGTATCCAATAAATGGAATAGTCAGTTGAAAATGTTAATACTTGCTGTTAAGTTTGGGTGGCCCAGTACTCAGCGATACGTGATACTTATTACCTGTGAGTAACATTGTAATGAGTGGACTGCCATATATTATCTATATTATCTATTAACTTGCTATCCATAAGAATATACACACTATGCCATTTGTTTGCATTTCTGGCTCCTGGTACTTGTTACCTGTGTGCTACCTGCAGTTTCTTCTCCAGCAATAAGGACTCCACTCTGTGCATCTGCAGACCTTGTTCCTGATCTGTTTACCCTGTATCTGCAGACCTTGCTCCTGACTTGGCTATTCTATATGCCCGCAAACCTGGAATCACTGGACTGCTCAGTGCTATTACCTTTACTATCCATGGGTAGCAATACACACAAGTCTGATTGAAGAATTGCCCCAATGCTCATCAGACATGTCTCCTGTCCTGTTCTGGTGAGCAAAACTGTTTCCTGACAATTCAGATATTTCCAAATCTGGGCATTCTTTTTTTCCAGTGGCTTCTGCAGCCACAATCAAGACATTTACCTATCTCTTTGTGGTGAGTTCTCTCATCATTGGTCAAAGAAAATCTCCTTAACTGTATAGGCTACTTGAACTGCTGGACTGTGACTGTTGTGCCTGGTGCCTGGTGAGCTAACAGGAGACTTTGAGTAGCTGTATCTTTCCACTGAAGCTGACGCTCCTGAATGCCGTTGTCAAGCTAAATTGAAATGGTGATGGTCCTTTCAGGGAGGTCAGAAGGTCCCGGCCATTGAGCTCATCTTTAATGGAGTCCAAAAATCCTCTCTGAAAGTAGGCAAGAAGCAACTAACTCTATCTGGTCCTTACTGAGAGTCTGGAATTCAATGTTATAACAGGCCAGTCTTGTGGAGGTTTAAGTGGTGTGACGAGAAATCAAAGATCAGCTTCAACATGCCGAAAATTTCCTTGATAACTAAAAAGGAATCGCTCTTCTCATGGAGTGTTGGGTTTCTGGTCAAAGCCTAGCCAATCTGCATGGAGATTACTTGTACAACTTTTATCCATTCTGTGGGGAATTATGCTGCTTGTAGTTTGAACTGCAGTTGAATCCCCTGTTACCATAAAAATGGAAGGGTGCAGCAATTTTTGGCAAAATCTAAGACTTTGTCAAAAGGTGGTTGAGTTGGCTGTCCAACAACGCATAGCCAATCTCTTCTTCATGTTTATCTGAGTATTGTCATAAAGTATCGCAATAAAGCTCATCCCCAGAGTGGTCCATGGTTAGGCAGGAAAATGTCACAGTGGTGGTTGCAATAATATTGCCCCCTTAATGTAATTATTATTTGTCACGCTAGCTGTGAGAATCTGACTCACCTACTGGTATTGGCGCAGCTAGTCTGGGAGGCTCGGAGGTTTGGGCTTTGCGTCAGAGATACGCAGATCGCGGCCCTCCAAATGTAGCCACCAGTGAGATGGTTAGAGAGAGGTCGGGAATCCGGGTCCGAATCGTGCTAGAATACAGAACCAGAGGAACAGTCAAACGCAGAGTCAGGAATGCAAAGGTCAAGTTGGGAGGTCCAATAAAAGCCAAAAGGGTTATCCAGGAGCAGGGTCAGACAATCCAGGTCACAAGCCAAAAGGAAGTCAGGATGCAGAGATCAGAAATACTGTAGCTAGAGACAAGGTGGACCTGGATACTCTGGCCCAGAATGGCGCCAGAGGATCCCTTAAATAGATGCAGAGGGGGATGTCATTGGTGGCAGGGAGATTGATGGTCAGAATCAGCTGACCGCAGACAGGAAGCGCCCCCTTGCCTAGCAACGGAGACGCGTGAAATGCGCATGCGCCTGCACCTGCCAGCCAGCAGACCAGATGCGTCCCGTTGCTAGGCGTATGGATGAGATTGCTTATAAGAGAAGGGCGCCCGTCACCGGCACTTCCTGAATGTGCGGGGACAGCGCCTGACATTATTATTTTTATTTATTTATTTATTTATGTAGGCAGGTAACAAAGAAATGAGATAATACACATAAATAGCACAGATGAGTGTGAGTAATGCTATGGGGACTCACTAAAAGTGCAGTAAAATACATGACAGGATGTACAAGGGAGTCAGATAGCGGATCTACATGGGACAATAGGTAGAGAGGAGTCTGCCTGCAAGAGCTTACATTATACAGAGAGGGGTGGTGAGGGTGTCGAAGTCAGCTAATTGGATAAAGGCATTTCAATTAATATCTAACAATTTGATTGTCTTTGTCTGAAAATTATGCGTAGAGCACGCTTCGGCGTGGAGAAGCGTATCCAGCTGCAACACGTGGCAACAACAGGTTTTACACATTTACATGCATTCACACGAACATACACATTTGAAATTAGTACACATTAATAGTAGTTGCAACACATAGTTATTTATGTCCAAATGTAGCAATGTTTACGGTTAATATTATAAGTTATATACATGTTAGTGAAATCAAAGGTTCAGGTTGCAGGAAAGCATGTCATGTTTAGTATCATTTTAATCCATCTATTTATCCGCAGTTGTCCAGTTCATTGGCCGGAAGGATCGCACATTGCATACTCTAGTTATCGATGATAGGGTATAAATGTTTAAAATGATATTGCCTGTGTAGTGTAAATAGACTAGTTTAAACTGGATTATTGGTGGGAAAATCGGAGTGCATCCCCTGCAGAGCTGACACCCACTTTTGGATATTTTTGTTTGAACTAGCCTATGACCTGTATTACACTGAACCCTCCTGAAGCCTGGACCTATAGAAGCAAGCCACATCATCTGCATTGCTTTACTGTATTCACTGACTGTATATAAGCAGGGGCTCTGGACCTAGTGGACAGTCTACTTGACCACAGCCTTCAGACCTGAATGACTGTACACTGGATCCAGGGCGCCTGCGATAAGTAACGGCTGTACTTATTTTATTCTGATTTGTTATTCTGCTACTTTTGCCTATTAAATCACATTGTGCTTTGGAAGCACATTTCGGCAATCGACAATCGTTATTAGATAGCAAATAGACGTGCATAACAAGGGACAGTAGGACAAACTTGAAGAAAAAAAGGGATGGCAGGCGAATAAAGGAGATGATTGATAGAATAGTTAGGAGGTAGTAGAATAGGCATGCTTGAAAAGGTGAGTTTTGAGTGAGCATTTGAAGGAATGAAGGGGGGAGAGTCAAGAGAGATGAGGTAGGGAGTTCCAAAGAAGTCTTGAAGGCGAGCACGGGAGGAGGCAATTAAATGTGAATTAAAGTGAAGGTCAGAGGCAGAGCGGAGTTGTTGGGTAGGTATGTACCTCGAGACAAGGTCAGAGATGTAAGGGGGAGAAACGTTGGTACGGCCTTTGTAATTGAGGGTAAGGAGCTTAAACTGAATTCTGAAACTGATAGGGATTTACGCAGATGAGTAGCGGAAGAGGTGTAGCAGGAGAGGAAGATGAACCTAGCCACAGCATTCTGTATGGATTGAAGGTCAGAAATGAGAGTCAGGAAGGCCAGTGAGAAGAAGGTTTCAATAGTCGAGATGAGAAATGATGAGTGAATGGACCAGGATTTTGCTTGCTTCCAGAGAGGGGAAGGGATGGATTTTGGTGATGTTAAGGAGGAGGAAGTGGCAGGATTTGGTGAGGTATGGGGTTAAAGCTGAGGGCTAACTCAAAGGTGACTCCAAGGCAGTGGGCTTGGATGACAGGATAGAGAGTGATGTTGTGAACTAAGAGGGAGATATTGGAAGGGATAGCAACATTAGCAGGAGGAAAGATGATAATCTCAGATTTGGAGATGTTGAATTTCAGGAAGTGCTGTGACATCCAGGTAGTTACAGCGGAGAGACAGCTAGATAACTGGGTTAGAAAGGTGGGAGAGAGATCAGGGGAGGAAAAACAGATCAGCGTAGAGGTGGTATTGGAGGCCGAATGATTGAATGAGTTCACTGAGAGAGTTGGTGTAGAGAGAGAAGAGCATAGGGCCAAGGACTGGAGCCTTGTGGGACTCCAATAGAAAGGGGAAGAGGAAAGGAGGAAGAGTCGGAGGCAAACACACTAGAGAGCAGCCAGAGAGGTAGAATGCAAACCAGGAGAGAGCTGTTTCGTGAAGACCTAGGGAGTGAAGGGTGGTGAGGGGAAAAGAATGATCAATGGTGTCAAAAGCAGCGAGAGAGGTTGAGGAGTACGAGAAGGGAGAAGTAACCTTTGGACTTAGCTGAGAGTAAGTCGTTTGTTACTTTAGTGAGGGTAGTTTCAGATGAGTGAAGGGGACGGAAGCCAGACTGGAGAGGGTCAAGAAGAGAGTGGGAAGAGAGAAAGTTGGTCAAACGATTGAAGACATGTCATTCGAGAATTTTTGAAGCAATGGGAAGCAGAGATATGGGATGATAATTGGAGAGAGAGGATGAGTCAAGGGAAGGTTTCTTGAGAATAGCGGAGTTGAGAGCATGCTTGAAGGCTGAAGTTACCAGTGGAGAGAGAGAGGTTAAAGAGGTTAGCAAGGTGACAATAGGAGAGAGGGAGCGGAGGAACTTGGAGGGGAAAGGACCGAGAGGACAGGTTGTAGAAGAAGAGGAGGAGAGAAGAGAGAGGATCTCTGGCACAGTTACAGGAGGGTAGGAGCCAAGGGTGGCAGAGTGAATGATAGAATGGACAGATGGGGGGAGGCAGAGATCAGATATTGTTGTGGATAGAGTCAGTTTTGTCTTTGAAGTAGGTGGCAAAGTCAAAAGCATTGATAGACGAAGGGGGAGGAGGTGGGGGAGGATACAGTAGAGAATTAATGGTAGCAAAGAGACGTTGGGGTTTATTGGACAGGGAGGAGATGAGGGATGTGAAATAGGTTTGTTTGGCAAGAAAGAGGGCAGAATAGTAGGAGGAAAGGATGAATTTAGGGGTGAAGTCAGAAAGGGATGAAATGGGAGAGAGAAAGGGTTCGAGGGAGGACGCAAAGATGATGGAGTCAATGTTGACGGGACGCAGCATGCGAGCAACTTTGGGTGGGATAGGGAGGCCAGGGGTTAAGGTGAGGGTAATGCAAATGTAATGATAAATAACAGTTATCCCAGAGTTAATTCTAAATGAATTTTGTCCCCATAGTCAATAAATAATGGTTGCCCCAATAATTCATCAGTCAATGGTGTCTCATCTTACATTCTGAATTGCAAGGTAGCTCAAACAGTATGTTTGAGCTATCTAACCAATCAGAAGTAGGAATAAAAAAAACTTTATTTTTCTGGTGCTCTTGTTGGCGGTTTTGACCAAACCGCCTTGTGGGTTAGCAGTTTTACCGCACATCGCTGGCCATTTAGCATCCCAGCCTCACACTGCTCTATAGTAAAGGCAACGGTTTGTAGTACTAAACCGCCGGTGATGTGATTAAAAAAACCCTGCTAAACATTTAGATTTTTAGATTTTTTTAAATCTATCTCTTAGGGCTAAATTTACTAAGCTGCGGGTTTGAAAAAGTGGGGATGTTGCCTATAGCAACCAATCAGATTCTAGCTTTCATTTATTTAGTACCTTCTACAAAATGATAGCTAGAATCTGATTGGTTGCAGATTTTAGAGGACCACCCCCCATGACGCCCACCTCCCTCGCAGGCTCCCGGATACCAACATTGTAAAGTTGGTAAGTATGATATGTACTGAATTGCTGGGGGAGATTGATATAATTGGAGTCTGTATACAGACAACCTTTGGCACTCTAAGTCACGTTCTTATCCACTATCACAAGTTCTAACATAGAATATTCCACTTTCCTGTCCTGTCACAGAGCAGAATATATTGTTGTTGCTCTTAACATTCATTCAATTCATTCCTCTATAGCTAAATAATTTCCTTACGTAAAGTCAGTCTCACAATGATTTATTTCAACAGGACACTTAGGTGATAAATAGTTTTCTTGTGTTCCAAAGTTAAAAACATGGGGGAGTGTCCAAAATTCAATAGATTCTACAAAAGTAAAATGCCAGTCTAACCCTTTCACTGTCATGGGTCTGTGCCAGTGATCTACCTCCGGATCTTCCACCATGTGCCACTTTTGTCATGGACCACTTTTTATAATATATATACATATATATATTAGAGATCTGTGGTGACCCTCGTGTTTCAGTGGTGTCAAAACCGATGTCGGTTCTAACCCACCTCCGTGTTTAAGCTTTGCTAGCAGGTTTGTCAAACAAACGCGAAAGGTTTTGGTTTGTAATCTGGATTTCACTGAAAACTATGAAAAATAAGTCAAATAACTTTGAGCTGTTTTTGCTCCTGTATTATTATTTATAGCATTACAGTTTATTTCCAGTCTATTTTCTAATGATCCCTTCACAACCCAACTTTCACCAATGTTGGCCAAAGTCTGCAACGAGCTGTCTTTGTGAAGGATTTTGTAACTTTGCCATCATTGCATTTACTTTCTCTGATTCAATTAAAAAATAATAAACTGAATTGTGTTGATATCTCCCTTTCATTGCACCCAAACCTCTTTTGGCTGCCTAGCACTTAGTGGGACAGAGCGGCAGTATGAGGTGTCAAGGTTGCCCTGGTATCAGAGTGACTACACCCCTTCTTGTGGTCCGCCTCTGCTGCAAGGCACAGGCAGTTCGGTTATCTCAGGGTTAGACAAAGCTTACCCCAGAGCAAGTTTTCCGTCCTCCCACTGGTGCATTTGTTTTCTCCAATTCAATTCTAAAAATAACCGTACTTTATGGTTATCTAACTCCATCATATAGCGTAAATCCTCACCCATCATATCTCCATCTCTACATATATTCTTTGCCAGTGACAAAATCTGTCCAGTTAAATTTTTAGAATGTGGACTTTCAATTGCATTGTCAAAACATGTTTTGTGCAACCAAATCTTCATCAATATAAGTTTTTCACATACTTGCATGTGTGGGAAGGGCGACTATTGGCTATCTGAACTGTCTCTTTTACATATGTCTTACACGTCACTAATAGAACATATAAATATAATTTATGGACAGTCTATATTTGTATATATGGGTGTTGGGGGCCACCTCTGCTGCAAGTGTCGGGCAGTCCCCTTTACCTCAGGGGAATAATTTTTCCTCCCTCTCTCCCCATAAATATATATGAGTCCAGTGGTTTGATTCAAAAGTGCAACATTATGGCACAGAGCATATATGTAAAACAAGGTATTGGAAGCCATGCTCTTGGCAACCGATGAATAGAAGGGGTTCAGGCCACATTCATGTCTCAGCATCTTCATTTACTTATATAGTGGCAAGGTAATTAGAACCATGCTCTTGGCAAACAATAAATACGCTGGCAATGTTTTGTGTGCCTAAAATTTGAAATTTTGTAGTAGGGGTGCAGGCCACATTCATCTCTCAGCATCCTTATTTATTTATATATATATGACAAGGTAATTAAAGCCTTTATGAACCGATAAATATGTGGTGGTCAAGACGGATAGGATTTCCTTCCCTTACCTTGTCCTCAGATACGAGTAAGGTTCTTTTCTATTCGGATATCCGGTGGTCAGGAGATAAATACTTCAATGAAAGGGACAAGGATTGGTCTTACAACTTGGGTTTATTAAGAATGCGGTAAGGATAGTTTTGGTAAGTCACCGCGCCACTGACCCCTTCAGCTTAATGGTAATGACAAATTAATCATTTGATCAGCATATAGCACAATAGCATTTAACATATAATATACACCTGGTGAGTATAAGGCACAATAGCAATAACATCTTCAATATCAATAAATCAATTTTTAGGTAAATCACTTAACATTAACATTCATCTAAAACATTTGGTGCACCAATATTATCTCTGGTAACGTTACCATATTTTACACTCAGTCCTGGACTGACCTGTGCACAGGAATTTTGTAGTACATTAAATCTGTCAGCATGGAGGAAAGCAAGTGGAGGAATCTGTGACAAAGGTGATTTGCAGACCTACTGTACTTTCAACTAGAGTTCCTTCATATGATCGACTTCCAGCAGTAATACCTCTTATCTCTCTCAGCCTGTTCCTGAGGTAGTGAGCAGCTACATGGAAAGATTCAACTCAGATTTCTTATCTCTCGGTCTGTCTTCTTGTCACTCATAAACCTCATCTCTCTCCCTCAGAAGTCTAGAACTTTCCTCTCTCCACTGCCTTTTGGGAGTTCACAGTTATTACAAAAGTTAGTGGACTTGTTGCTATGCCACACACTCCTCCTTCCTGCACATCCTCTTCCTGTTACTCCCCCAGCCAATCAGGGCCTTCATCCTCCTCCTGTCAATCACTCCTGGGTACGTCTTTTCAGTTCAACTGTCAACTGTCATTCCCACTGTGTCTTTCTCAGCCTCTAGTAACCCCTTGTAGCCCTGCATTTTAAAAGCGTTTATGTACTTCCTCTGTGCTGTTTAACAGGGTTTTGGGGCACCAAAAATGCTCTTGCAATGTATTGAATGACCCTTTTGAAATATATAAGTATTGAAAAATAGAAAATATTAGAATATATAGTGAATTTTTTTGTGGGTGGTGGTGGGGGGGGGGCTAGCTGTGTGCTGACCCTCACAAACAGCCTTTTCTAAATATAAATTTCACTGAATGACCCTTCCATAATAGACAAGTATTGAAAATTAGAAAAGATTAGAATATAATAATATATAGTCTCTTTTTGGGGGTGTTTTTGGGGTGTGAGATTTCTGCTGAATCTTACACGCAAATGCCCAGTTTGTTTGAAAATTATTTCACTTGTCACTGCCTAACACAAGATTACTTTCACTACAAAATACTTCCAAGTTTAAAAGAGAGAAATCTGTTTATTTGTTGGAATCTGCTGCTAATAGTCTGACAGCAAAAGCACACAGTTTTTTCTCAAAGAAATAATATACTAGTTAGTTCAGAAAGATATCTATCTAACTCAGTCTGTATATACTGTCTAGTACTATTATATATAAGCAATGCAATGTATTAACAACAACCAGTAGCCTCTAGTGGATATAAAGTGTATTTAAGATTGACATTAAAAGCAATTGATCAGCAAACTATTATAGCTGACTATTCTCTACAGAACTGCTTTACTATATGACAGGATTCTACTGCTTTCCTATGTCCCTGGTTCACCCTTAACGCTATTTTATCAGCAGAACACTGCAGCGAACCTCCTCACTACATGCTGTCTATTCTTAAATGGCATTGAAAAAACCGAGAGAGGACTGTATGTATATATATATATATATATATATATATATATATATATATATATGTATATATATACATATATATATATATATACATGTATATATATGTGTATTTATATATACAGGGTGATTCAAAAGTTGCAGTACACCCTTTTATTTCAAAAACTCTACAGGAAATTGGGAAACCTGAATACTCCAGTAAGGTATGGGTGACGTGGTCTATCTTTTACGGTATGTACCAAACATGGGCGCCATCTTGAAATCGGCGAATCGGCCCAATTCCTGTAGAGTTTTTGAAATAAAAGGGTGTACTGCGACTTTTGAATCACCCTGTATATATATATATATATATATATATATATATATATATATAGTGCATGTTTTGCAAAAATAAATTGACGGAAACTACGTTTCACCTCGTTTTGAGATCCGAGTTTGGCGGGAGAAGCCAAGTCACGGCTTGGAATCACTATTGAGAGATTGATGCTTTCACTCTCCAGCCATAAGCAGGAAAAGACGCACACATGAAAAGCGCATTACATGCAGTTGGGTGAATGTCAAAATGCGCCCATCTGTATATCACTAGCATTTGCGCCAGGTGTAACTATAACATAGAGAAAGCGTAGAGATGTGGCTTGACAGTGTTAGTGTTAAATGAAACTTTTGCACTACTTTCTTTACACACAATATAATAAGGGGCCAGGCGCAATGAATTTCCTAATTTTGCCCCTTGCGACGCCATGCGGCATTTTACTGCAGATAATTCACTGAGAATCGCATCATGGAGGCCCTTATCCTGCCCACTTCACTAGGAGGTGGGCAATTTGTGGGTGAATTACCTCTGGGGGTCCAGGAGACCTATAAAAAATTCGTAAGTCTCCCTGGAATTCCGGAAGAGTCAGCAATTATGACTTATTATTAAATATGAAAGTTGCATTTACCATACAATATGTAATAAAATACAAACATCTGTTAATTTCCCCTTTAAAAATTAAATAGGAGTCTTTTTTCTTGCGCCAGTCCAAGTGGAAATATCAATTGAGCAATACGAATAGATTGCCGCAAATTCATGTAATATAGCAGCTACCCTAATGACTTAAGTGCTATCAGCTGCAGGGGTCAATGCGCAATCAGTCAACCAGAAGTGCTGCAGATCATCATTACCTTCATTGCGTTGCACCAGCTCTCCGGCACCTGCTGACAGGTGTATCTGAGCCTGTGTCCAGGTCTACTTAAGTTGCAATCAAGTGAATACGCCTTTACTGTACTCGGCCTAGGCTTGTCCACCTCAACAAGTGTAAGCAATGTAAGATGCACCACAATCTGTGTACAAATGGTATATTTTTATATTCATGCGCAGTAAGAAAATGCATATTTTATGCAAATAATATATGACACACATCTAACTCTACACACTACACTAAGTGTGTAGGTCCACTGAGTATTGCTACAATTTTGTACAGCAACTAGGTCTCACTTGATTTGTCCATTTCTCCATTCCCTTAGCTAGACTTAGGCTACCTAGGCTACAGACAGTGCTAATCACTGATCATTTGGGAGTCTGTTATTGGCAGCACAATGAAAAGTGACACATCAGTGTTATTGAGGGTGAAAAGCTCAGTGATAACAGTTAAAGCTTCTAGCACTGATAAAAAAAATTATGCATACAAAACACACAAACATAATAAAAGTGCACAATTTCCATAAAAATGACTTTTACCACCTCTGTCAACTAAAACACGCGTTCATTCCTCTCATTTCAACATTACACGTTGTACAGAGAAAGTGACACCTCACTGCCCCTAGGCATAAGATTATTGTGCTTAATACTAAATCCGCCCTGGGGAGAGGCATTACGCTCACCAGTGAATAGCTATTGCTTTTTGACTACTGTTTAAAAATATTCATTCTTTAAAGAATTTGGACTTGAATTGGAGTGGAACGTAAGCATAGCTTGCGATGGAAAAAGTTGCATGCAAGTGTGTGCGTATGTAAGTCATATTCAGAGTTGCAGATGTGTCCAGGTCCGTATGAGTAGAAGATGCATCTGCTTGACATCAGACACACACCCTCAGACACCCCCCTCAGACACACCCCTCAGACACTCCCCTCAGACACACCCCTCAGACACTCCCCTCAGAAACACCCCTCAGACACACCCCTCAAACAACTCCCCTCAGACACACCCTCTCAACGATGGAACGATGACTGTCAAGTGTAGAGTGTACAGAGTCACAATCTTTTCAGCAGATGGCTATGGGAAATGAAGATCGCAGATCTGAAGCTAAGATTGTGTAGCGGTGTACCCATGAATCGGCATGCTCACTGGGACTTTCAGTTGGTGGTGAAGTTGTTACAAAAATTGCATTTGAAGTAAGATTGCATAGGTGTGTACCCAGCTCGGTACATTAAGGATATGCCAAGTAGCATTGTGGCACAGTGGTATGCATAGCTGCCTCACAGAGTTGGCATCATCATCATTTATTTATATAGCGCCACTAATTCCGCAGCGCTGTACAGAGAACTCACTCACATCCGTCTCTGCCCCAATGGAGCTCACAGTCTAAATTCCCTAGTACACACACACAGACACAGACTAAGGTCAATTCGATAGCAGCCAATTAACCTACTAATATGTTTTTGGGGTGTGGAAGAAAACTAGCGCCTGGAGAAAACCCACGCAAACACAGGGAGAACATACAAACTCCTCACAGATAAGGCCATGGTTGGGAATTGAACTCATGACCCCAGTGCCGCGAGGCAGAAGTGCTAACCACTAAGCCACCGTGCTGCTTCATGAGTTCAGTTCCGACCTGGGACCTATCTGTGTGGAGTTTGCATTTCCTTCTTGTATTTGCATGAATTTGCTATGATTTCTTCTAACTGTAGAAAAAACATAGCTGTATGTTAATTGGCTTCTGACAAAATTGACCCTAGTCCTTGTACATGTGGTAGGGAATATAGACTGTAAGCTCCAATGGAGCAGGGACTGATGTGAATGATTACATATCCTCTCTACAGTGATATGTAATAACATTAGCGCTAAATAGATAAACAACAATAAATAAATACATTTATATAAAGATACAATTCTGAAAATTGTACTTACATGAGAATCTTACAACTGATTGACACGCATAGAAAAAAAGATTTAATACATCTCTCATCTAAATGTGCTATAGAACACTTCGCTTTCTTCTATTTACTGTAACATCCTTTTGTAATGATGTTACCGTATATCTGCTCTTGTTGTTGTTTACTAGGACCTCTGACAACCTCACTGCACACCTGCAAAGTCAAGTTGAAGCCACAAAACAAGACGCAGGTTGACACTTTAGTGTCTCTTCCTCCTCTTCACAGTTAAAGCCTCTTTACAAGGCACAAGACAAATGACACAAAGGCAAAAGTTCAGCGATTCAAACTGGATAGGCTTACAACATAATTCAATTAAATCCTGTGTGGCACACACCCTTACAAAGAAGTGGCCAAAACCCGAGGTCTGTGAAAGCCGGGAGGCTGCCTATCAATAAAAAAAGAAAAAAAAAGAAAAAAGGTCCCTTTGACTGGTTAAATGAGACATAGGCGTAGGAGGATCCCTCCCATCTAACAGGTGGCTACACAGCCCTCAGCTGCTGTTGTACATGACGGCCGCATTGACCCTTCTTTAGGAAAAACGTTGAGCGTTTTAAAAAATGTTACTGTATTTGATGTAGTGGAAACACTTTAAGGATGAATAATTTCCTTTAGTCCCTTAAGGGAATGATGGTTCGTTCTGTCTTGCTGTATCCATCCTTTCCCTTGGCCTATTCTCTGCCTCTCAGCTGAATTAACATAAAGAAACTGTGTGAAAAGCGTAGCTGGTGGAAGGATTAAGTATATCATTGAAAGGAATTATGTTGTAAATGGCTGGGAGGGGAGGGGGCTTCTGTTCCTTGGTCCCATCTGGTCTTTAAAGAATACCTAGTTGTAATTACCCCCAGATGGCATTATGCTGCTCTGTGTCTGGACAGCCAGGTGCCACTATGTCCTGCTGAGTGTGATATTCATTGCTAGATGCTGGGGGGACTAAAATGGACTTTATTGCTACCTAATTTCTTCCAGGGCATTACACAAATATGAATTGAGCAAGGACGGGGCTCGTTCTGGAGGCGAAACAATCGCACCTAAGATGGACCGGCTTTGTCTTGCGACTTGTACCCATTGTCTGGCAATGATGAAGTGTCTTTGTTTTAGAATATTCTCGTGCCTGTTAGCTGTCTGAGGGTGTTTGTTTATGTTACATCGCGAGGACCCCTTCAAGTGCGGAATATGTCCCAAGGAAATGTTACAGCTTCTATTTAAACTTTGCATCTGTTTTGCAAATAAAAATTTTCATTCAAGTATATCAAGCGGAAAAAGTAACTGTTTTGGTGGTTTTGCAGTAATGTTTTACAATTTATTTAAAGGAACAATATTTTATAATTAAATTAAGGGAACATTATTATTTGACTTTTAACAGGGGCAATTATTAACTATGCAGGGGGCACAATTTATACTGTACACTTGTGCCACAAGTGGACAGCATAGGGGCAGAAGTGCATGCTGGCGCTTGTAGTGCCCCGAGTGTGCGGTATAAATTGTGAACTGTTATGAAATAATAAGCGTTGCCTATGCCATGATTAATTAACGCCCGTTTTAGCAGTCAAATAATATTGTCCCCATAAGTTAATTAGAAATTATTTTTTTGCCACTTTATCAATGATGTTTGCCCCACAACTCATAAGCATACATCACAATCGCCCAAAAAAAACACCAAAAAAACAGCTATTTTCACAATCCACAGCTTGATACATTTCCCCCAAAGTATCATGACGATATTAGTATCTGCTAATCTCTCACATACATTTTTTTACCTTCCCTTATAATTTGTAGGACGGACAGCAAATATCTGAATATTAAGTGGACTGTTATATACACACCATTACTTTATGTGTTTCTAACAATTTAAATCACCTATTGCTAAATACATTTCAAATTGAACTGAAACAATTACTCATGGCCTTTCCATCCGATGCGTAATCTGGAAATATTAAAGGGCCCCTTCACCTAATATACAAGTTGACCTAATATTTAAATGCAGCTACAAACATTTACAAAGTTATAAACAGACGCTTCTGTGCTAGGACAGGCGTTAAGACATTTGACATTAAGGGCTAGATTTACTAAGCTGCGGGTTTGAAAAAGTGGGGATGTTGCCTATAGCAACCAATCAGATTCTAGCTGTCATTTTGTAGAAAGTACTAAATAAAGGAAAGCTAGAATCTGATTGGTTGCTATAAGCAACATCTACACTTTTTCAAACCCGCAGCTTAGTAAATCTAGCCTCAAGGGTTATTAAGGGTTATTTATGGAAGATTTGGGGAGGAAGGGCAGGATTATATATATAACCTGGCGAGGGGGGAGCAGGCACAGTTAGGGAGGGGTTTCCTGTTTTACCTGTAGGTGCACAACCCATAAATGCCACAAATGATACCATACACCTACAGGTATAGTAGGATGTATGTTGTGGCACATGTATTTACAGCAGTCCTGCTTACGATTAATTTAATACATAAATAAAGCTAAACCAAGTATTATTTTAGGAGAAAACCTAAACATTTAAAAAAAATGAGGGGGATATTCCTAAAGTGGATTTAGGCTAGACTTTATAGTGACGTTTCTATTGTTTTCACCATAAGTATTTTGCAGAGTATCAGTAAGTCTGCAAATGTAGTTGCTGATTGATTTGACGGGAAGTGGGAGAGCACATTGAAATGGGCTTGGAGGACAATTAATATTATTATTATTATTGTCGTTGAATTGTAAACCACCGCAAAACTCCTTGGTGCTGGATAGTGGGAAAACCTGAGCATTCATAAAACAGGCATAAACAAAGTAGCAAAATAAATGTGAAAAAGTGAAAACAAAGGGTTCTGCTTTGAGTGCGCCCACAATCTAGGACAATTAGTGCGCTTGTAGAAAAAAATAGTGCTGCATTGACCTATATTTTTCTCTGGTTGATGAACAGCCTTATTGTATAAAACCTTTGTATTCAGCTAACTCCAAACTACTCTCTTATTATCCATTTTATAGATAAAAAGGTTTCCTGCATTGTACACTTACTGACAGGAAGTCAGAAAAGTTCCATATTTCAAACTTTATCACAAATATCTTCAGTTCTGATAAGGTCCTGAAATGTTAAATACACTATATCATCATCATCCCCATTTATTTATATAGCGCTACTGTTTCCGCAGCGCTGTACTGAGAACTCACTCACATCAGTCCCTGCCCCATTGGAGCTTACAGTCTAAATTCCCTAACACAGGCACACACACACACACACACACACACACTAGGGTCAATTTTGATAGCAGTCAATTAACCTACTAGTAAGTTTTTGGCGTGTGGGAGGAAACCAGAGCATCCGGAGGAAACCCACACAAACACGGGGAGAACATACAAACTCCACCCAGTTAAGGCCATTGTCGGGAATTGAACTCAATACCCCAGCGCTGTGAGACAGAAGTGTTAAATTCTTAGCCACTTTGATGCCCATATAATATACAATATGTGCTATCAGTAACTCATTTATAAAAATATACCCTGTGGGACTATATAGCGTTTATTCATTAGCAAATGATGCCATCATATTGTTCCATCTTTTTTTATTACAAAATCACATGCAAGAACAGAATTATTTTTCATTAATGGGAATAAATGTGCCACCCCTAACTATAAGCCAATGGATGTGCTTCTTTGAAATAGTTCATAATAAAAGGGACTTGCAATTAAAATTGCAGAGTTTCTGGGAAAAAAATTGTATGATATCATTACAGAGCAGCAGAGATTATTTTGTCCTTCTGGCTTTAGATAGATAATAGATTCCAGAAAGAATTCCAAAATGTATAAACTACAGATTCTCAATGCAGTCATTTAGGTGGGAGGCCGTTTTAGGAATGGCTCAGCATATAATGAACTTAGAGCCAGAGTCGTCCTTTGACCTACAGAATCCAATTTGTGCTAACATAAATTTTTTCTGCATATTGAGCACCAGGATGGTGCCATCTGTCTTGATTACCGTGGGACAGACCCATCTCACGGTGACCAAAATGAGTGTGGCCTCCTCGGAAGTGGGTGTCTAAACTGCCCTGTTTTTGCAAGCAGCTACTGATGCTATTAAATACATTGTTATGCATTTGTAATGCTGAACACAAGAGAGCTGTGGAGGCTTAAACTTGCTGGATAAAGTTCTAGCTGCAGAAAGAAAACAAAAAGTCTTGTGTAAATGACTGAATCCTTGCTGGAATGTGCCAAAAGGCTCAAATAGTAAAGAACAGTATAAAGATAGAACGTTACAGATTTGAGTTTAAACCCAATATAAGGTATAGCCTATTACTAGCTGTTCACTATGAAGATATAGCAAGCCGAGACTGGCAATCTGGTCCTTCTGACATTTGCCTGAAAGGCTGGTGTGTCTGAGACTGGTGTTCTTTTCTGTGTTCCCAAACTTTTTAATTTATTTTAAATAACTGCAGAGACTAAACCAGTTTGAAAGACATGCACATGCTAAACCCAACCTCTATTAGCGCACCGGGCCTCCGATGACTCCAGTAGTGACACCCAGCCAATGGTGATCCAGTGTGGGGGGGTTGGCCACCGGTGACTCTGGTAGCGACACCCAGTCAGTGGTGGATCCAGTGAAGGGGGGGGGGAGTTGGCCACCGGTGACTCCGGTAGTGACATCCAGCCAGTGGTGGATCCAGTGGGGGGGGAGTTGGCCACCGGTGACTCCGGTAGTGACATCCAGCCAGTGGTGGATCTAGTGGGGGGAAGGGGGTGTTGGCCACCGGTGACTCTGGTAGTGACATCCAGCCAGTGGTGATCCAGTGTGGGGGGGTTGCCCACCGGTGACTCCGAAAGTGACACCCAGCCAGTGGTGGATCCAGTGGGGGGGGTTGCCCACCGGTGACTCCGAAAGTGACACCCAGCCAGTGTTGGACCCCCCCCCTAACAGGGTTATGCTGCCTGCAGACACACTCTATGGCAGAAAGAGAATCCTACCTGGCCGCTTTTATTGTTTTTTAAACACAATCAGAGCGACCGGGCAACATGAAATTGTCGGCTTCCTTGGGCTGCCTTTTCTATTCCTCCATTGCAGAGAGATGCAAGATTTACAAGCTAAATAGCCCTTTCGTCATGACACCTTTAACCAAAACAACAGCATGCTGAACAGATTTAGTCAAGTACAAAATATAAACACTTCAGTTATTTCAGACATATTATTTAATGTAAAAACACACATGCTTTAGCATATTAATGTATTCAATAGTGGGTTTATGTGTTCTTAAAATGCACAGTTTAGCATATTTCTCCCATCATAAAGTGCTTTTGAACAAGCTTTTGAAAATAAATAGCAGTAATATAACCATCATTTATGATCTTGTTTTTAAAGTCCTCTTCTAAACCGCCATAGTACATAAGCTGCAGACACGACAGATTGTTTAGTAATCAGCCGTGGTTACTTTCACGAATAACACGGGGAGGAAAAGGCAAAAACGACTTAAGTGACATTTCTTAAAATTGCCTAATATTTTACAAATTGCTCTTTTAACATGTTTTAAGAAATGAAGTCCACTGACAGCAGAGTCGCTAGGGTACATATACTAGAGCCTCTCAGGATTGTCACCTGTAATAATAATAACATAACAATTATTGTAAGGCTTCAGGGTGCTTCTGTTATGGTAGCCTCTGCCTTAAAGGGATCTGAAGTAGATATATCATTTTCTTTCTCCACCCCCATTGACATTATTGGGGGAAAGGTATCATGTGATTGGGTGGTAGAGAAAGACACAAAATATGACTGATAGAAGGTAAAGAGGTACCAGACACAACCCCCTGAGATGGCTCATGGCCTGCACAGAGGTATAACATAAATCTTGCGTACACATTCCCTTGAACAAGGCAGAATTAACCAATGAGCATTTTGGAGGTTCACACAGTCCCTTTAAATAAAATTACATTATAAATAGGTATCGGCAAAATAATATTGTCAAATATCTGAGGGCTGGCTCAACCTAATAGGAGTCATCATTCATCTTACTTTCAGGATTCTACCTAGCTGTGCCTTGGCAGCCGAAAAAGGAGCAGGACTTTGTCCTGGCACCATTGTGCCGTTACCATAAGATTTAACAATCATTATTTAATATTAAGATTTAAAATAACATACTTAGGTTTTAGACATCAGTGAAGTAATTAAAAGTAAACACATTATTATTGAAAAACTGAACCATGTACCTTGACACTAGTGCACATAAGTAATTTGGGTCACAGAGGAGAAAAGGTTCATCTACAAGATAAACAAAACCGGTCAAAGACAAAGAAGAGTTTGGAGTAAATAGAAGAGATAAGTCGTCTCCTGTCTTCCAACGACACTTGTTCAAAGATTTGTTCCTGGACCTCCTCCCACTCACGTCTACAGGACTCTCCATAGCAGCTCATCTTCCCTGAAATGTTCTTGTTTGCTCCATTAGACAGTCCACCAAGTCTTAACCTTTAAACGATGGCTGAAAACTCATCTTTACACTCCTCTTAGTCCACCACCCTCCTCAATGCTGTCTTCTCACCACACTTTAACATACCCCTACCTTATGTCTGAAAGGTTCACCTTTTTGCCTTTCATTCTAAGATCTCCTGAACAGAGCACTTGTCACCCTTTTGTATAGCTTTGTAACAATGTCTGTGTGTCTCTAATATGATTTATAGTGCTATATAAACTGTTGGCATCTTAAAAACAATGGATAATAATAAGAAGTAGTAAGATTAGAGATGGATTAAAGGAAGGACAGTTACAGACTGAGACACATTTCCATGAAGAGGTGTTGAACCACATCAAGCTTTGATGGTTGTATGACAATCTGATAGAACAAGGTAGTGCATTCCAAAGTAATGTACAGGTGCAGCATGGGAGAAGTCTAGTTGGCTGTCGTTAAAGGCATTCCCCTTTGTGAGATAAGTGAGCATGACTAGAGATATACAAAAAAAGTCAAAAGTCTTTGGCATATTGGAAAGCATGGTATTCAAAAGCAATAAAAGTCTCTATTGATCTTGAGGGAAATGTAATATTTTGATATTGGGGCTGTTGGGGGAAACAGGCCTTTTTAATAAATTGTAATGCTATTAATTTAATGTCAGAGGTGGTTGGGGGAAGTAGATCAACATAATAAATGGAAATGCTATTTAATGTTGGGGCTGGTTGGGAGGAAGGAGGCATACTTAGAAGTAAACACGATTAATTTAATGTTTTTCTGGTTAGTGTGCAGGAGGCCAAATTATTAAATGTGGAAGCTATTAATTAAATGTCAGTGCTGAAGGGGGGGAAATAAGCATATTTATTAAATGTGAATGCTATTAATTCTGGGGCTGATTGGGTGGAAGGAGGCCTGTTTTTTATATAAAAAAAGCTACTGGCTTAATGTTTGGCTGGTTGGAGGGGGGGGGGGGGCATATATTGTTCACTCACTGCTCAGCTTTCCAGAAGGTGAATAGTAATCTCTTTTCCAAACAAGGATCCAACATTCCATGGTCCAGCCAAGAAGCAAGTGAGCTTAAGACAAGAGACTCAGCACAAGGGGGTAAATGTATCAAGCTGAGAGTTTTCCGGCGGGTTTGAGAAACCAATCAGATTCTAACTATCATTTATTTAGTACATTCTACAAAATGATAGCTAGAATCTGATTGGTTGCTATAGGCAATATCTCCACTTTTCAAACCCGCCAGAAAACTCTCAGCTTGATACATTTACCCCAAGGTATTTAAAGATGCAAGAACAGGTGGGTGAGATCTGCACAGGGCAGGAGAATAGGGCTGTGCTTGTAGATTGCTAGGCACGTCCCCACCTTAAGTTGGCTCCAACAAAGATGCAGGAGGTGGGGGCACCAGAATTCGCTCTTCCCTAGGACACTAATATGTCTAGCTACGGCTCTGCATATGGAATTAGGCAATGCACCAGAATCATCCTGTATGTGGCAAACTTTACATTCTAATTACATTAATGAAAGCAGAGACATTAGGTAAAAATGTGCTTATCTCAATATGGACCACAAAGTTCAAAGTGTAAAGCAGGTGTCATGTACTTATGTGACACAGTACGTGGTGCATGAGAAGGTGTTGAATGAACTGTTAAGTAGATTAGAGCAGCATGGTGGCTAAGTGGTTAGCACTTCTGCCTCACAGCGCTGGGGTCATAAGTTCAATTCCCGACCATCATTATCTGTGTGGAGTTTGTATGTTCTCCCTGTGTTTGCGTGGGTTTCCTCCAGGTGCTCCAGTTTCCTCCCACACTCCAAAAACATGCTGGTAGGTTAATTGGCTGCTATCAAAAATTGACTCTAGTCTGTCTCTCTCTGTCTGTGTGTGTATATTAGGGAATTTAGACAGTAAGCTCCAATGGGGCAGGGACTGATGTGAATGAGTTCTCTGTGCAGCGCTGTGGAATCAGTGGCGCTATATAAATAAATGGTGATGATGATGATGATGATTTGTAGGGGAAATAAGTAGCAAAGATAAGGAACATCATAAGAAAATGGAGCCATGTTCACATTGGAGGTATAAGGCAAGTTAGCCACAGAAGAGTGAACAGAAAAGTTAGGAGTATAGTAAATTGTAAACAGGTACAAAGGAATGAAGATCATTGAATGATAGAAGTATGATCTTATATTATACATGGAAATGGAATCTGGTATGGTACAGCCAGGAAAATGAAAAAAGTGGATAATTCTAGGCTCTCTACCGTGTGCCAAATATGATAAATGTAACCAATACTTTCTGAATCTAATGACAGCTGCTTCAGTGGAAGGGGTACCTTTCACAAAATGCACACACAATGCTACCACCTATGCTGTGGGGTACATTCAAGGCCTTCTCCTCCATTTCCAGGGTTGTGGGGTTAAAACAAGTCTCTACAATAGAATAAAAACAACTTGAACAGGAATGCCATAGGTTTGAAAGTGAATATATATTGAGCACCTTTTCAGCTGGTATGTGTAGACCGGGTTGTTGCATGGAAATAATGGACTGATTTTCTGTACTGGCTTAGCGAAAGTAGCTGTTTTCCAAGCATACTCAGTATTTACAGGGGGACAGGGCGGGCGGGGGCGGGGGGGGGGGGGGGGCTTAACATCCTTTTTAATTCGTGGTGAAACATCACTTGTAGAGATAATGTTAAACACACAGAGGGTAAAGCAATTGTCAATGTCCTGCAAAACCATTACAAACATCTGTACATATCTTTTACTAAGTATACGTATATACCCCAATTAGCTAGATATTTAGACAAATGCAGCCTACCTACTCTTTCTGCATAGAAGGGGAATACAAAGGTCTGCCTTTCACTATGGAGGGAAGATAATTGCCCATTATCTCTTTCCCCAATAACAGCCCCCCCCCCCCCAGCCTAGCGGGCATGCCAATTGAATTATACAAAACGCACTGTCCCATATTGCTGCTAACAACTGATATAAGGTCACTAGCTAAAATTTGGTGCATGCATCACAGCAAAGTAAATTGTACACCCAGATCAGACAGTGTTCATGATGCATAAATCTACTATTCACAATGATGTGGATAAATATATGAGCAAATTCAGTCGCTATGGATAAAATCTCTATGGCCTCTCCATTCTTGAATGTATATGTGTGCAATCTGAACTATGTCTGATGTACTGCTTTGCAATAGTTTCTTGGCTGAAATAGTATAATGGTATATGACACGTATGTATCATTAAATTGTGCAAGGTTGGGCGAGAATTGCTTTTTTTTATATTTTAGCAATGTATATATTTTTATAAGAAAAATCATTAAAGAAACATGATTTTTAAAAAGAACTTAATAGATAAAGGGATAGGCAAGAGCGTGTTATTAATTTAATGATTAACTACACTAAAACCCATCTCTTTTTTAGAGGTGACCTTATCCCCGATAACACAATTCGCACTAAAGTACCCTGACAACTGTCCCAATTTCCACTCTGAACCGCTCCTCTTGTTTCAGCTGTGCCCTCTTCCACTTAGAATGTAAGTTCTTTAATGAGCAGGGTCCTCCATACCCTTTGTTTTCATATCTGCGTTTATTTTGTCTACCTTGTATGTCACTGTTTTATGTATGTACTGTTTTCCCTACTGTTTTGCACAGGCAAAAAGGTAGCAGACACAACCTTAACTTTTCTCCAAACCTGCACAAAGAGATAGCATAAAACTATGTCTAGTAAACACATTCTTTTTGAACAATTTTTAGATTACATTAACTTTAATGACGTATATCAGCAGCAGCAACTATTCACATAGTACCACTAATTAAACAGTGTTGTACAGAGAATCCACTCACATCAGTCCCTGCCCCATTGAAGCTTACAATCGAAATTCCCTAACACACACACATACACACCGAGAGAGACTTAGGTCAACTTAGTAGCAGCCACTTAACCTACTAGTATGTTTTTGGAGTGAGGGAGGAAACCGGAGCACCCGGAGGAAACCCACGCAAACTCCATACAGATAAGACCATGGTCGGGAAACAAACTCATGACCCCATTGATGTGAGGCAGAAGTGCTAACCACTAAGCCACCGTGCTGCCCATATATACGTGTGCTCGTGCTGCCCACTCTGAAAGTAACCTGGTATCTGTAGCATCCTGTAACCTATCATAACCTTAAAAATGGTAGCAAAGTAATTGCATCATTCCTGACTTTTCTCCTGCAAGATCAGATTAAACATAGTGATAATAGCCCTGACAACACACTGCATTGTGTTATACCTGAGACAGTAACTGCTGTTTTTGATCGCTGTACTGAAGTTACAAGGCTGCCATTATAATTGTGTGCCTCCATGATAATAAAAGTGCCTCCTGTCCGGTTCTAACGGGTACACATACATAAAGTCTGGCCAGTGAAAACATTTATGTTAATTAGCTCTGCTGAGGATGGACTTCTTTTAAAGAGGATTCATTAACTGTGACATTATTTGCCTGTGACATATTGTTTGAAATTGATTCTCTTTATGATATTAGGGACTAGAACTGTATTGTTGTATTCAGATTTTAGTTGTTGCTAATCATTCTATGTTCAGAAATATTTTAGTGAGGCATTGTTCCTGCATAATTAATCTGGCGTACTTAATTAATTTGGTGTCCGACTTGTATTGTGGACTTGGGGGTTCTCTGTCCCACTGTCGCGCCATGACGAAGAGAAGAGCATCCGGAGACCAGGTACGATCCGCACTACACTCTCTGCATTCCTCATATGCATTCTTGCAGTATTTTATTATGCACATGTAAATTGATTAAGGTGCAGTCAAACATCATGTATAATTGATAGGCTTAAATGGCTGATCTGGTAACACATCACAGACTGTCGAAGTCGTATAATTGGATGAACGAAAGTATATTGGTTAATATTGTTTTATTGGTCGATTGCACTCAGTATGCCACGCAACACGTGGCAGAGCAGCGATCGCACGGTAAAATACGCACGTACACACTTGCATTACAACATTTAGTTATTTATATAATTCATATTCATATTGGTTCCGTTACACAGTAATTTATGAGCAGATAGTATTTAGTTTATTATTAGTTTATATATTATGATTATATGTACACTTCAGTGTTATTTAAGGTTCAGGTTATAGGAAAGTGTCATGTCTGATATCATTCTAATCCCCTATTCATCAGTAGCTGTCCGGTTCCATCACCGAAGAGATCGCATATTGCATACTCTAGTTATTGATGTTAGGCAATATCTTGTCAGATTGATATCAGACTGTAAAATGCTAATGGACTAGTTGTAACTGGTTTCTGGGCGGGAGAATCATCTGGAATGTTGACCTCAGCCTTTAAGGGGGTTGTTTGAACTAGCCTAGGACCTCTTTACCCTGGACCCACCCGAAGTCTGGACCTATGGAAGCAAGCTACATCATCTGCATTGTTCTCTCTGTAACACTGAATGTATATATAATCATAGCTAGCTAAAATTTGGTGCATGCATCACAGCAAAGTAAATTGTACACCCAGATCAGACAGTGCACGGATTTAGACTTTACCCTTTTGGCAGCATTAATTGAATAGTTTGTCAGCCGCAAAATGCTTAACATGTCAAATTCACAAATACTGTTCATGGGACCACAGTTATGAGCATTAATATTTGTTTCATCAACGTTACCGACATCAAGAATGGCGTGCATCTTGTTTGCTGACTTTGTAGATGTTAATGTGATATTATCTCTGTCCTGTTCGCTCTTCGATTGTTTTCTCTGTGACGGGCAATTTGCTGAGCAGTCAGATTTGGTGATGACGATCACATACGCGTTGTCTTTGGTCATCAGTCATAGTTTGTCATTGGGCTTTATCCCACTCCGCCCTTTGTCTTTTTGCTGCTTTTTGCCGTGCAGTTACTCCCAGACATCTGCCTTTTAGGTGGCATTGCATTTACACTTTGTTGCTTAAATTAATTTGTCTAGTCCTATTAATTTAACACTAAGTGCAAATAAAACGAATGGATCAAAAATTTGGTCAATTTTGAATAGCAAAGGTCATTAGAAATGAAAACTGCAGGCAAAAATAACTAAATAAAACAAACAAAATCAGCCCAAGAAATGAGAAAAATCTACTCAGTAAGAAGAGTCAAGTATACAAAAGAGTAATTTGCAAACGTTTTACCAAATTTGTATGTGTGTTTTGTGTGTGTACTGCGTTAGTCTTTTATATATATGTAGATGGTCCTAAGGCCATAATATATTTATACTAAATATATCCCGTTCCATTTCAAATTGTATCAAATGGAAATATGACTAGTTATATGTGTGTTAATATCTAAAGATAATTTGTCCAACTGATATTTTAATTCACTCTCCAAAGTGACACATTGTCTGGCTCTTTCATTCCTTAGACTGCTGTAATATTTGTTGAATCTGTTTCCTTTGCATAAAAGACCATTGATGTTTAGGATGGACTCCCAACAAGGCTGATGTTGGAAAAACGTAAATAAGTAATACCGTAAATGTTTATCAGATAAATCGTTGTATACAATTAGCTACTGATGCAGTGTTAAAACAACTGCTTATTTAATGGTGTCAGCTCAGTGTTTAATATTTTTCAATACAAAAATGTTACATAAAATAACTAAAGAAGAAAACAATGGGGACATGATTGTCTATAGAGGGAAACAAGACTTTACAAATATCATTTTAAATCCTGCTCCAGTAACTGATTTGCATGAAGTGCAATTTTAGCTAATCAACAGGGCATTCTTTTTACCTTGACTGTTAAATATGCTGAAGAAAGAAACAATTAGTGAAGACCCCACATGTAGAGAGCACGGTGTGAATTTAATTCTCTGTATTTGTCTGTGTAGTGAGATCAGCTAGCTCTGTAAAGCCTGTGTATTACATGATCAAATTGTAGGGCACACTTTCCATATGTGAAATCAGACTTTTGGTAATGTCTCCCCGTTGGAGGGAACCTCGAGAGACTAACAATTAATCAACATCATTCTGCTTCTAGCTAGAAAGTGCATATTGAACAAATGGATATATAATTCAGCACTCACAAATAGACAATTATCTTATCAGCTTCAGCTAATAATATCTATGGCGTAATGGGACCTATTATTAGATAAGGAGTCTACTCCCCCATAGTTGGGGAAGAAATAACATAATTATATTACAGTACCTTAATGGAAAAAGTTGCTGAAAGCCGCAGGGAGTTGAGATCAGGTCGTTCCCTGGTCCAGCTCCCTTTTGTCATTAGTGGAGAATTTTTCTTCTGTACAGTACAGTATATATATATATATATATATATATATATATATATATATATATATATATATATATATTATATTTTACTTTGGAAAATATATAAACACCGCATATTTTTATTTATTACGTTTGCAACTTAATGAGTTATCATAGTAAAAATAGAGCAATGATCAAATTTCACATTTAATGGAATAATTACTATGGCAGCACTGCATTCTTTGCTATACAATAAAATAAGTTGTTATTTTCTATATTTCTTTGAAGGACCATAAAACCTGCAATACAAATTATTTTATATTAATGATGAATAATAACATTTAAAAGTATATATACACTATATGGACAAAAGTATTTGGCCACACCTGTTAAATATTAAATTGAGGTGTTTCAATCAGACCCGTTGCCAGAGGTGTAAAAAATCAAGCACTTAGCCATACAGTCTCCATTTGCAAACATTTGTTATACAAAATGGGTCGTTCTGAAGAGCTCAGTGACTTCAAGCGTGGTACTGTGATAGGATGCCAACTTTGCAATAAGACGGTTCGTGAAATTTCATCCCTGCTGGATATTCCACGGCCAATTGTAAGTGATATTATTACGAAGTGAAAGTGTTTAGGAACAACAGCAACTCAGCTATGAAGCGGAAATCCACGTAAAATAATAGAGCTGGGTCAACCACTGCTAAGGTGCATGGTGCATAAAAGTTGCCAACGCTCTGCTGATTCCATAGCTGAAGAGTTCAAAACTTCCACTGGCATTTTTGTAAGCACACAAACTGAGCAGTGGGAGCATAATGGAATGGGTTTCCATGGGCGAGCAGCTGCATGCAAGCCTGACATCACCAAGAACAATGCCAAGCGTCGGATGAAATAGTGTAAAGCACACTGACACTGGACTGTGGAGCTGTGGAAACGTGTTCTGTGGAGTGACAAATCATGCTTCTCTGTTTGGCATTTAGATTGGTGAGTCTGAGTTTGGTGGATGCCGGGAGAACGTTACCTGCCTGACTGCATTTTGCCAACTGTGAAGTTTGGTGAAGTACGGATAATGGTATGGGGCTGTTTTTCAGGGTTCAGGCTAGGCCCCTTATCTCCAGTGAAGGGCAATCTTAATGCTTCAGCATACCAAGTCATTTTGGACAATGCTATGCTTCCAACTTTGGGGAAGGCCCTTTTATAGTTCAAAACATGACTGTGCACCAGTGCACAAAGCAAGGACTGCAAAGATATAGTTTGATGAGTTCAGTGTGGAAGAACTTGACTGGCCCTCACAGAGCCCTGACCTCAACCCCATTGAACACCTTTGCGATGAACTGGAATGGAAATTGCCAGCCAGGCCTCCTCGTCCAACATCAGTGTCTGACCTCATAAATGCGCTACAAAATTAATGGGCACAAATTCCCACAGAAACACTTCAACCTCTTGTGTTCATTACTACCGTATGTGTTGGCTGAGGCTGATACTTCATCTTGCTCAGATGGTAGGTAGTACTTCAAGATTGTCTCATCCAAATATATACTCATATTATCCCCATAATGCTTAAGCTAGTAAGACCCTTTTGTTTTACCATGAGGGTTTATAGTTAACTTTTTTTATCATTTGGACTTTGTTATGCATTAGTCAAGTAAATATGGTGAATTTGCTAACATATGTATGAATAACGTATGAATGCATTGTTTTCTATGTAGTAGTACTATCCAGTTGTAGAATGGGTAACTCTGCATTTTATTGCTACCTCCAATTATGACATGCCCTTCACTCTCAGTTTTACTCCTCCCCTCCTTTGAGCCAACCCCCCCCCCCCCACTAAAAACCCTGTAAGGCACCACAGTGCTCCGCAGTGCCATACATTAGAGAAAACAATACATACATAAAACAGTGACATACAAGGTAGACAAAAATAAATGCAGACATGAAAACAAAGGGTATGAAAGACCCTGCTCCTTAGAGAGATTACATTCTAAGAGGTTGCATTAGTCAAGACAGGAGATGATGATAGAATGGATAAGCGGTTTGGTAGCATGTTGAGTAAGAAAAGGGTGTATTCTGCCAATGTTTTTAAGGTGGAGTCGACAGGATCGGGAGAGAGTCTGGATGTGAGGAATAAAGCAGAGGGTGGAGTCAAGTGTGACACCAAGGCAGTGGGCTTGGGAGACTGTGGATATTGTGGTGTTATTGACAGTGAGGGAGATTTGAAGGCATGTGGTGACTCTGGCAGGAGGGAAGATAATAAGCTCTGTTTTGGACATGTTGAGCTTTAGTCAGCATTGGGACATTCATGTGGAGATAGCAGAAAGAAAGTTGGTTACATGAGATAGTACAGAAAGAGAGAGGTCAGGGGCAGAGTTATAGATTTGGGTGTCATCATCGTAGAGATGGTATTGGCGGCCAAATGAGTAAATTAGCGCCCAAGAAAAGAGGTGAACAATTAAAAAGTAAAGGGCCAAGAATAGAGTCTTGTGGGACCCCAATAGATAGTGGGAGTGGAGGGGAGCATATGCCAGAGGTAGAAACACTAAAGGAGTGGTTCAATAGGTAGGATGTGAACCGGGAAATAAGTGTGTCATGAAGGCCAATGGAGTGATAGGTGTGTAGAAGAAGAGGGTGATCAACAGTGTCAAAAGCAGCAGAGAGGTCCAGGAGTAAGAGTATGGAAAAATGACCAAAACCATTGTTCATTTAAAACACTCACAACTAAATATGCACATCTTAATGCACTTCACTCTGAATATTATTTTTTTTCATATTAATGTCAAACATTTAACAATGTACTATTTTTGAAAAACAACCATGGTGGATGCACAGTTGTAATAAATTGCAATGTGAAGTGGTTGATGTATAGTACCTAATAGTTAGCCAATACCTTATTTGTTTTTTTATATATAAACAGCTAATAATACGCTTGTACAAATAAAAGGCATTACAGTTTAATTTCATTGAACTATGTAAAGAAAATGTGGGTACATGAACCATGCATACTCCTCCATTAGGGACACATGGGAAATCCACACAACATGTGGAGGACATTTAAATTACACAGAAATAAGGCTGTGACTGAGGATTCAAACTCATGTTCCAACTGTTGGAAGGTGGATTGTTTAACCACTACAACAACATGCAGATGGAAACAATATCTGCATGATATATCATGACTATAGACTAGAATGAAAAGCTCAACAATACACCATTGCATGCAAGTCGAGTGCTACTGGCAAGCTAAAGTGTTACTGTGCAAAATTAACAATTGCACACACCAGCAGCGCCAAATAAGCCACCACACTAAACTGTTGTAAAACAATGTTTACTTTAAAAACCTATAATAATAAAAATATGCACAACATACACCTGCATACATGTCCTAACAAACATGTTTTTTTTTTATCTCAAATAATGTTAATAATTATACAATTAAATATTTTGGCCTAAATCCATGGTAGATGCACAGTTTTAATAAATTGCAATGTAAATTCATTAAGGTATAGTATAATAGTTGGACTTTAAATTGTGTGTCATTTTTGCCTTCTGCCTTTTTCAGGGGGGACTTAGGTGTTGTTTGCTTTTATCTGTGGATATGTTCTATTTATTTGGATTCACCTTATTTTGACCAGCTGCTTATCTCTGTTGTAGCTCCACACAAATTTCAACATGTAATATAGGCATATTGCACAAAATGGGTCAGGAATTGAACACATCACCTCACTGATCAAAAGTGGATTGGCTAACCACTCCAACCAACATGCAGATTGAGCATTACATACCTTATATAGACTGGAATGGCAAGCACCATGTTTGTATCTCCTATTAGGTAAAATAAGATGTAAGTACATAAACCATAAACCAAACTAATAGTGCTCCTTAAAAACATACAACACAATAAAGGCACTACTGCCAACATGAAGGTTTAAGGATAATCAAAGAAGAATTACACACACATTCTCTTGTTCTCCGGCATTAAAAACGTGTCATCTGTAATTTCAAATTGTAAATTAATGTGGATGCGAATTCAATGGCTAATAATTCGCAATCATAAATATACATGCACGATACAATACTCCATAGATAGAGCCAACACCAAAACATATACTAGCGTACTCTTCTATAAGTGACACATTGGAGTAAACCCACAGAAACATGGGGATATACAACGTCAATACAGATACGGGTATGACTCTGGATTCAAACTCATGACCCTACTGCTGGCAGCTGCTTTGACTAACCTCTAAGGCATACTTCAGATGGAAACAGACATACAACACAACACAGAGTGTAGTGGCAACCTAAAGTGTTCATGAGCAAAATTAAATAAACAATTGCACACACCTTCTTAATTACCGAGATAAAGGATCATATTTTTTATCCAGTTTTTTAAATAGGAATGTCTATTCAAATGCATCTCAGAATAAATCACAATCAGAAATAAATGCAAACATATTTTAATCAGTATAAAATTAAACAACAGATATCCGTAAACAGCGTTGCATAAACCCAGCATCAGATCTCGTCACCTGATACCGAAGTGGGCCATACACCTGCATACAGGGGAGGGCTGGCAAAGTTTAGCCTGGGGGGCAAGACTCGACTTAGCAACCTATTTTAAAGGGAAAAAAATGCAGGTGGCCCAGTGACCCAGCTCAAGATAGCCCACTAAGGGACTGGCTCTTGGGGGCAGATGCCCCCCTGCCCCCCAGCCCAGCCTGCCCCTGCCTGCATATACTTGTCTCAATACAATCCACTATAAAAGACTGCTTCATGCACACTTGAAGTTGGTTAGGAGTCTATAGTGGAGTTTACTAGTGTGGATTTGTATAGTGGACTTTTATTTGTATTAACAGTTATCTTTTCTCTTACTCTTTTATAGACACTTACAAATTTTGTGTCTATAAGATATTGTATGTTCAACAATAACAGTGCATCTCGATTTTCATATGTGCAGTTTAACGTGTGTTTTTTGTATTATAACTTTTCCCCTTTTTTTGGGGGGGAGTGTTGTGAAGCTTTTCATTCTAATAGCTATTAAGATGATTCTTATGTGCTTTGGCACTTCCCCATGTTACATGTTTATCCAACAGATTCCCAGCCCTACTTAAACTGTGGAAGCAGCCCACTTCAGGTACCAGACTGATTTGCAAGGTAAAATGCACTCTTTCAATCATTAGATTTAACTGCCCCTCCTTATATCCCTTATCAATGAATTGTTTTTTCAGCATTGTGGCCTGTTCCTCCAAAAACTTCTACTTTGGTACAATTGCTCCTTATTCTTTGGAACTGTCCAAAGGGGATGTTTTCCAACCACTTTCCATAATGGTTGCTGTCGATTGGAATGAAAGAGTTTGAGTCGGTGGGCTTACTATAATTTCTTGTATATAATTTACCACCTTCTACAGAGATATTTAGATCCAAGAAATTGACTTCCTTCTTGCTTATTTCGAAAGTTAGAGATACATTATGATCATTGGAATTCAACCTATTGCAAAAATTAGTTAGTAATTTGGCAAGGTGACAATTTATCTTTAACTAATTTTTGCAATAGGTTGAATTCCAATGATCATAATGCATAATGCAAGAAGGAAGTCAATACAAAAGTAGAAGTTTTTGAGGAACAGGCCACAATGCTGAAAAAACAATTCATTGATAAGGGATATAAGGAGGGGCAGTTAAATCTAATGATTGAAAGAGTGCAAGGTATGGAAAGAACCAATTTACTTTGCCCTAAAATAAGTAAAGAGGAAGACACTTACTTAAAGGAACAAGAAGTTCCCTTTATCACTCAATATAATTCCCATTATAAAAGTATAGAAATTTTTTTAAGAAGACATTGGTCCATCCTTAGGAAGGATCCAGATTTGGAGGGTGTTGTGCCCCGAAATCCTCGTGTTATATACAGACGGGCCCCCACCCTCAAAGATATTTTGGTGAAAAGCGTAATATCTAAACCTACTAACAACTTGGTTAAAACCAACGGCTTTCATCGGTGTGGTTCCTGTATTGCATGTAAGAATGTTAAAACTGATTGTGCTCGTATGTTGGAAGTGCAAACGAATTCTACAAGCTTAATTTACAAGATAGATGATTTTATCACCTGCAATACGAAGAATTGTATATATATATGGTAGAATGCAATTGCGGCAAACAATATATTGGGAGAACTGGCCGCAAATTAAAAGAACGATGGGGGGAACATATCCGAAATATTAAGAAAGGATATGAACTACATTCTCTGTCCATGCATTGCAAAAATGAACATCAATGCAATATTGCATCTATAAAATATTTTTGTGGTCTAAAAAAAGTCTGGGGGGATTGGAGAAAAAAAGATTCAAAAACAGAATTAGCTAGAGCCGAAATGAAATTAATATATTCTATGGGGACTTTAACACCAAGAGGCCTCAATATGGATTTTGAGATTAAATGGTTTCTATATTGTTCCTCCATTTCATTTCTTTCCAGTCTTTTTTATTATCATTGTGATATTTATTTCCAGATATGCTCATTCCTCGTTAGATCCATTGCGATGTAATTTCCTGCCTTATCATCACTAATTATGAGATATATATACATTCATATTTTATATGGCTTTACAAATTTGGATTCATGATGTTGCGGTGTCTTGTTTACACGGAACATCACATCATGATATAATATATCCCTTCCTTTTGAGACATGTTACAACATAGTCCCCTTTTTTAAGTTTATTTACTCATATGTTTAAGTTTTATGGTCATTATATACATATTCCCCTTGTTTTTTGGGATATGTTGTAGCATAGTCCATATATGCAGTTTATTTCATCTGACTTGTATGGTTCATTTGTGCTTAAGGTTTATGGTTACTTTTATATACATAAAGATTTTTGTGATATAATTTGGTGAAATCCCATTATACATTGATAGATATATAACTTTTTTTCTTATGTATTTATATGTAGTAGACCGCATGACATTATTATATGCCATCTGTGCCACACCTACACCATTATTGTCCCTTTTAAGGATGTGTAGATATATATTTCCATAACGAGATTATTTTTATTGCATACACTTTTAGGTGTTGGAATCTTATTTACAAGAAGGTTATGATTAGGGGTGTGCACCGGCCACTTTTGGTGTTTTGGGTTTTGGGTTCTGATTAGATTGAGGTTTTGGGTTCTGATTTGTTTTGCCAAAACACCCCACGAAAGGTTTTGGTTCTGATTATGGGTTTTGGTTCTGATTTTTTTTTTAAAAAAAGCATAAAAAGTGCTAAAATCCATATTATGTTTTTTTTTTTCACTTCTACACTATTATTAACCTCAATAGCATTAATTGGCAGTTTGAAGAGTTTGCTTGAGGTGCAAGATGGAATTGTCCTTGGGCCCTCCCACCCACCCTGATGTTGTTGAAATAGGACATGCGCACTTTACCAAAACCAATCATTTCAGCGACAGGGCCTACCAAACTACTGTGGCTGAAATGATTGGTTTGTTTGGGCCCCCACACCAAAGAAGTAATTCATCTCTCCCTGTACAAACTAAACTGGCTCTACTGAGGCAAGATGTAGTCCTCATCCTCATCCTCTGATTCCTCGCCCCCTTCAGTGTGTACCAGTGTGAACCTTGCACAACACCGAAATCAGTCTCCACTGCGCTTGACTCAGGCGCATCCCCACTCCTTTGCCTATGTCGTAGGTGGCTGTGTAGGCTTGAATGGCCTTTTGCTGCTCCTCCATCCTCTGCAGCATATAGAGGGTGGAGTTCAAGCCCGTCACAACCTCTTGTTTTAGTTGATGGCAGGGCAGGTTCATGCTTTTTTGATGTAGCAGGAACAGTGAACGTAGTTTAATATCTGATACTAATATTTCTGCACTGCAGGAACAGTGAACGTAGTTTAATATCTGATACTAATATTTCTGCACTGCAGGAACAGTGAACGTAGTTTAATATCTGATACTAATATTTCTGGACTGCCTAGTGAAGTGGAATCTCGACGGGATTTGGTACTGGGGACACAATTCCTCCATCAACCGTCTAAATTCCACTGCACAGATGGCGGACACCGGACGCACGTCTAACACCAACATAGCTGTTATGGCCGCAGTTATCCGCTTTGCCATAGGATGACTACTGTCGTACTTCGTGCTCATGGCAAACGACTGCACTGTGGGTGATCCTTCCAGCATATGCAGAGGGCGTACTGCAAATGGTGGAAGGAGCCACCTCTTCCCGTACAGTGATGGGAAGGTCAGGCTTCGCAACCACCAACACCCTTGGACTCGCCTTGGGGATTTGTGATGACATCTCTTTAGAAGGCAGAGTTGTTTGCTGTGTTGTTGATGACAGCTTAAGTCTCTTAAATTTTTTAGAGGGGGTGGGGGAGGAGGGCTTAGATCCTTGGGTGAAGCTGAACCACTAGTCATGAACACGGGCCAGGGCCTAAGCCGTTCCTTACCACTCTGTGTCGTAAATGGCATATTGGCAGGTTTACGTTTCTCCTCAGATGATTTCAATTTTCTTTTTTTGCTAATTTTAGTGAACTTTGGCTTTTTGGATTTTACATGCCCTCTACTAGGAGATTGGGCATCGCCCTTGGCAGACGACGTTGATGGCATTTCATCATCTATGTCATGACTAGTGGCAGCAGCTTCAGCATTAGGAGGAAGTGGGTCTTGATCTTTCCCTACTTTATCCTCCAAATGTTTGTACTCCATTATAGTTAAATCTCTGGTACTAATTGAACAGTGAACGTAGGTAAATATTGCAGTACTAATATTTCTGGACTGCAAGAACAGTGAACGTAGGTAAATATTGCAGTACTAATATTTCTGGACTTCAAGAATATATTGCACTAGAATTTTTTTCATACTTTTTAAATTATTTTTTTATGTTTTTTTAAAATTATTTTTGTATAATATTTTTTTTTTTATGATTTTTTAATAATTATAAAATTACTATGGACTTAGCAGAGCAAAGCACAGGACAAAAGCACCACTGGACTCAGCAGGACAGAGCTCTGGCCAAAGCACCACTGGACTCAGCAGGACAGAGCACAGGACAAAAGCACCACTGGACTCAGCACGACAAAGCACTGGCCAAAGCACCCCTGGACTCAGCAGGACAGAGCACAGGACAAAAGTACCACTGGACTCAGCAGGACAGAACACTGGCCAAAGCACCACTGGACTCAGCAGCACAAAGCACAGGACAAAAGCATAAAGCACCACTGGACTGATCACACAGGTGCACCACTACCCTACAACCTCCCTCTTCCCTGATCTCAGCCCAAATGAAGATGGCGGCCGCAAGCGGGGAATTTATGACATCCGACTCTCGCGAGATCCGACGCGAGACTTGGATGTCATAGCCTCGTTTTGGATTGAGGGCGCCGCCGGAAATACCCGAACAGTGCTCGGATCCCATCGGATCCTCACTGTTCGAGTGGGCTCGGATTAGCGGAATCCGAGCCCGCTCATCCTTAGTTATGATAGTCGCTATATGTAGATTATTGTTGTTGTTCTTATGATATTCACATTTTATTTTTTTCATTTGGGAACATATCAGTATATAGCTATTTTTGTTTTTATTATTTTCTTTGTATATCCGTGGCTTTTTATTTATACAATTGTACGAGCCTGAGTACGAGTTGGTCACTAAGGTTACTATATGCTAATCGGCCTTCCACTCATTGGTTAAGAGTTTTTTTAAATACCCTCATGTGTATGTTCACCCCCATGCCTTGATAAAGATTTTACAAATTGAAACGCGATGGCAGTGAAGGGGCAGATACCCTGGCGGAGATACACGCTGGGCAAGCTTGTCCCATTAAGGATTTTCAGCGTCTGTGCAGGGAACCAGCCGGCAACCCGACCACTTGGATGGGATTTGTGGTCCCTTTTACATGCGCTTTTACATCTACTATCCGGTAAGGGTCCAGCTTGTCTGGCGTTTCTGTCCGATCGGGATAGTCTGGATATTTTAAACTTGGAACTGTGATTGTTTTTTGTATTATGTTTTTATTATGTTTGGTGCAATAAAAAGTGAGTTTTTTTAAGATAATGCACTATGGATTCCCACTTTTCTTTTAAACACCAGTTATAAAGAAAGTGGACAGAAGGATGTGATTCGATGGGGACATCTATGGCACCTAATGATTATATGCTGATCAAAGATTGAAATCTTGTAAGTGCATACCCCATAGGGGATTGGAAAAAAATCCTCATCACGTGGTGTTGTTATTATTATCATTCATCCACATTGGACCTTTTGGGACTCTCTAGCAACTTTTTGGCATAATTATATATTACATATTGCGTTATGATATGTTTTTTTCTCTTTTTCTATGTTTTATATATGATCTTTATCGTGATGAGAAATATCTGAAATTAACAACTATCTGGACTGTTATTGAATCTTTGGAAGTTGTGGAGGATACATAGTTCCGGGAAAAAAAAAAAAGAGGATATATAGAGACTACATAAGGTTGATTTTTTGAGGAACTGTTGGCGCCAGTTCTGTCACCAATTGCTATTGTATTTTGGTGTTATTTAATTTTGTATATTAAAAAAATAAATAAATACATTTGTGTGTGTCTTTTATAATGTAATTATAAAACATGTATTCATGCCAATTTTGCAAATTATGATTGCACATTTACCGCATACATTAAGCTTTATTTTACAAGGGTCACAGCATGGTTTGGGAAAGGGTCAAAGTTCCTGTTGGGTTAACTTTATTTCCCTTTTCAGGCTCACAAAGTTGAGGCAGATAAGGGCATGGTTGGGAATTGAACTCATGACCCCAGTGCTGTAAGGCAGAAGAGCCAACCACTAAGCTACTGTGCTCCTGGACTGTGATCTGCATTGTTTGTTTGAAAAGCTGATTACATAACGTAACATACAAGCTGTAGATGAAGAAAAACAAGGTTTCTAGATAAAATAGTTGCATTTACCTAAAAGGAGCCCGTCCCCTCAAAATCATCCCACCCCTCTCTGAGTCTTAGGCCATTCATAGTAATAGATATCAGCATGCACATAATAATGTGAATGTGTCCTGTGGACCAGAATCATTTTGGAAAGTAAAACATTATAATAAATAAAAAATGCACCTTGGAATAACAAAGTTGCATTTGAGGGGAGGTAAATGTATAATATGAGGACAGATTTATAATTGGGGTAGAGCATGTAGTAGATGAACTTTGAATGTCAGAGTTAAAATCAAGCTATCGAGTGTTTGTGTTTTATTTCCTTATGTGCTAAATACTATCCTAATACTCCCCCTTGCTAATTCATAACACTGCTCTTCTCCTGAATGATTGAGACCCACAAGTTGCACACAGATGCTAAGGCCATGTTTGATACTCAAACTCCTGACGGCAGTGTTGTGAGACAGAAGTGCTAACCACTAAGGTAAGGTAACTTGCTGATTTTAGCTCCCATCTATTTTTAGCAGTAACGAAGTTTGTGAGGAGGGGCGCAGGTATTCATAAACTTTCACATTCTCCCCTTCTTATGAGTGCAATGAATGAGGTAGTCTTTCCACACATTCCCTAGGAAGATGTGGTGGGCCTTTCCACCCCACTCGCTACCCAGTGATGAAAGCACTCTAGTCCTTCCCTGACTGCCGTGTGTTTTTTCAATTAATATTAACAATATCATTTTAAAATCATTTGTCCCAGGTAATATAATTATATAAATGCTAATATGAATAATTAGGGAATAACAGTTCTGCATAATACTCTCTGATTGTGTTTTTAATTTGTAAACAAACCCTTCGCACCTCCCACATTTGCCGTTACGTAACACTATCTTATCTTTAAATAAGAAGCGGATCTTAAGAAGTGGATCTTAAGAAGCGGATCTTAGGGTGAACTGACTGCTGAAGATCCGTTGCATCTTACTTTCCGCTGCGTAAATGGTTTAAGATGGGCGTGTCTCTTAACTTCCGTTCCTTGTTGAATCGCGTCTTTCTTATCTCCCCGTTTGTTCTTAAAATACGCATTGCAACTTCCGCACAAGATAAGATAATGAATCAGACCTTGTATTTCAACCTACATATGAAAATGATGATCATTATCACCTGTTTGGTATGATTGGTGAATCATTCACCTGACTATAATCTTACAAAATCCCTGACTTTGAGCAAGTGTACCTAGAAGAATTTATGCTTTTTTAAGGCAAAAGATGTTTAGACCGAATATTGATTTGGATTAGATTTCTCTTATGTTCATTCACTTTGCATTTTGTTAATTGAGAAAAAGAAACTACTGGCACTTCTGTTTTTTAAAGCACTTTTACTTTGTAGAACTTTTTCCACACCTGCTAAAACATTTGCACAGTATTGTATATGTGTATATATATATATATATATATATATATATATTGCAGACTTTATAGGGGACCAGATGCCATCTCCTGTAGTATATGGTAGTGTACATAGAAGGTAGTGAACTATAGAATAACAATATTAGAAGAACCAGCACATATGGTTTACTCACATCAAATATCAGACTTTCTCTTATAGAGACACTCTGTGTCCCTCCCCCCCCCCCCCCCCCAGGCAGAGAAGATTGAATGTCTAGCTGACTGCTTTTTAACACACTTACACAGTTACAAGTGCTGATCAGCCTAAACCCAGGCTGGACGCCCAAAAGACCCAAAATGAGTCCTAATGGATGGAGCCCACCCTCACTTTCCATCCATAACCCAAAGAACCCTTTACCAGTTTATACCATAGGTCAAAAGCCCTTAGCAAGCTGTTTAAACAGAGACAAACATGTATGTCAGAAACCTTAAAGTTTAAAAATATGTACATCAGAAATAGAAAAAAACAGCTTATATGTTAATATGGTATTGGTCTACTTCTGGTGATCTGTGAAACCTCCTTGCCAATGAAGAACCACATAGGAGGTAACAGGAGAGAAGCAGAATGCCTGTGCATTCAGTGATAATGAAAAGAAGTAGCAGCATTCCTTTCCTACGCGTTTTGTCATGTGACTTCAACAGGGGGATGTATTGCAACTAAAAATTAGGGTTTTTATAGTATGCCAATACAGTATGCCAAAATAGTATTGTCAGTATGCCAAATTGTTCGCAATTAGTAGGTACTTGATTAAAATATAAAATAGGTGGAGTATATATATATATCACCATCATCATTTATTTATATAGCGCCAACATATTCCGTAGCGCTTTACAATTGGGGACAAACATAATAAACTAATAAACAAACTGGGTAAAACAGACAAAGAGGTGAGAAGGCCCTGCTCGCAAGCTTACAATCTATTGGACAATGGGAGATTGACACATGAGGTTAAGTCTACATTTCGCATTTTGGCCCAGCCAGACTGCAAAGGTAAAAGTGACTCATAAGCTAAATGATCCTGTCACACAACAATGTTGGTCAGGGGGTAGTTGTCTTGTGTGAAATTGTGTAACAGGCGGTAACAGGCTAAAGGCGGTGAGGTTAAGAGGGTGGTTGAGGAATATTATAAGCTTGTCTGAATAGGTAGGTTTTCAGAGAACGCTTGAAAGTTTGTACACCAGAGGAGAGTCTTATTGTGCGAGGGAGAGAATTCCATAGAGTGGGTGCAGCCCAAAAAAAGTCCTGTAACCGGGAATGGGAGGATGTAATGAGGGTGGATGAGAGACGCAGATCTTGTGTAATATATATTATATATATAGTATATATTGGCTTAAAAGCCTCTATAGCACCTCATACAGAGTTCAGAATGTTTCATGGTCTGAAAACTTTTCACAGTCCATGAATAGCTTTTCTACCACAACATTTACACCTCCTTACAAAATCCTTAGATTTCCTCCAGGTATCTCTGTTTGATCCCCAGCATATGACAGATATCATGCAGTGACAGTAATCCAAATTCTCTACGCATTTCGTCTAAGGCGAATATAATAGAGATTCAAACAACCAACTTATTAAACCTTTCAGAGGACACCGCAGGCGACATGTTTTTTTGTCTTCTAAACCTTATATAGGTATAATCTTTGTTGATAATATAAATACAGTATTGTCAATTGAAGTTCTGTCAAGCGTTGGAATTTTTTGGGCCTATTTGTGAATTGGTAGTTCCTTTATGTAAAGCAACTGTGTTTTAGTTTAGTTGTCCTTTAGACTGTCTAGTGAACTAGCCCAGATGAGAAGTGACAAGTTATCCTAGATTAGAGATGAGAAAAGTTGCAGACAAATTGAAAATGGCAGCAGAACAGGCCAAGCCACATTTCCGGCAATACAATATTTGAGTTCTGTCTTTGAACTTCAATTCTTCACTGTATTTGTGAATTTTGAACTTTGCTAAATCTTTAGTCTATAAATAGAGCTGGGGCAACAATAGTGTGAATTTATTCTGCTCTGTTGTGTGTTGGAAGAGGAACAATTAATAGCCCCTCAGTCAGCCACGAGCAGTTCCCCACTGAAGTTTGCACTAGATGCTGCTAATGAGCAGTTATTGTTGTATATTAAGTTATTGTGGTTTTTTGGTTATTTGTTTTTTTTGTTTTTTTTTTTAACTAACACAGTCAATATCATCAACATCTTTCCAGGGCCATTCAAACAGCTTGACCAGGGGGAAGGAATTGATGGTGATGACTGCAGTATCCTTACTCTGGGCGAATCTATGCCTTCTACTGTATCTTGGAATGTCCCTATCTTAAGATACATTCACTCAAAATAAACTCATAAAACCGCAAGTGTACACAAAAGGCGCCTCTTTACATCCAACTCTAAATAAACCCCTTAATATATTGTACATGTCCAAATTAAATCTCGATTCATTGGACAATGGAACCCTCCCGAAGTAGGCTCATCTTTCTAATTTTAAAGTTTAACACTGATATGTGTATAGCCACCACCCCCCCATTGCACATCTGTAAAAATATGCAAGTGATAAATAAAAAGAAACATTAAAAAAAAGTCATAATACTAGAGAAATATAAAAATGATGTAAAAGTTATAAATATAAAATAAATATAAAAGTTGTAAAGAAATCTGGGGACCAAAGAGAAGTATAATAGGTTCACAGATCAGCATAATATCCTACAAAATTTGAAAGCGTACTTATTTAGGGATAATTTGCTTCGGGCGAACCAATTGAGATACGGCACAGGATTAAAATACTTTTTATCGAGCAGCTTTGTGTAATTGGCCACGTATTTCCTAAAGAGCAACATTTGATAACTTACAGATGAAACGTAACATTTAGCATTAGGACACTGACAGGCTGGAAGCAGAAGTGAATATTTTTATTTGTAGATGTAATTTATCTTTATACTGTGCTGACAGTTTACTTAGCATTTTAGTTAAAAGCATGTAAAATACAATCTTAAATAAAGCTTGCAACGTCCATTCAGATGTAGAGGCTACGGCCAGAAACATAAATAGTCAGAAGAGGTTCTTGTCTGCTTTTATTGGAGTTATATACAACAGCAAATGCCATTTTGATTATGCGGTGCTTTAGATATAAGATCTGGCTACTAGGGTTGTATGAAGCCGCAGGATTTGTGTTCACTGCAGTTCTGCTTAATATTGGTTCCAAATTTTTGAATAGTGGCAAAAAAAAAAATCTTTTACAAATTGTGGCTTCAAATAATGATTTTAATCGCTTCACTCCACTTTGCCACATCCCGACTCCGCACAACCCACCTTTTATCGACCATCCACAAGGTTTGTTGCTCCCGCAGGAAGCACACACGCGTTGAGTTAGGAAGAGGCGTGTGTTTAAAGTTAATAATTTTGATTTTTATTCCAATTTTAGTTACAATTCGGGGGGGGGGGGGGGGTTGCACAGTAGTTAATTTTGTTAAATTGATTAAATTTTTGTCGTTTTAGAAAGTTTTGCATTTTGTTAGTTCGCCTTTGCTGTTTTTTTTTAGGTAATAGTTTAACTTTCCTCATTTTTTTATTTTCCTTATTTCTATTTAAGTGTATTTTCTTGTTTCAACATCAATGAGGCAGAGACTGAATGGGAATTACATTCACCACAGAGAAGCAGGTTAGGCAGCTGGTGTTAGGATAAACCGCTGGAGAGCCACCAATTTCTGCTGATGCCGTCAACAGCAGCACTAGCCAGGCCCGGCACTCCCATTAGGCAAGGGCTCTGCAGGGCGCCTCGAAATTAAAAAAAAAATGACTATGGTCAATTAAAAACGGAAATCCACGGGGAGGAGAGGAGAGAAGGGGCTATGAATCTTACCTGCATGAAGCTGCTCCTCTCTGCTCTGTCTCCTCCCCTCCGCTCACTGACAGTGACAGGCCGAGATGATGATCATCACGGCCCGACAGTGTCTGTGAGTGGAGGGGAGAAGACAGAGCAGAGAGGAGCAGCTTCATGCAGGTAAGTTAAAGAAAGACATGGGGAGCTGAGGGGAGGGAAGCGCAGCGCCAATTTTGACAGGGGGGCGCCGATTTTTAAAGGGGGGGGCGCCGATTTTCACACTGTGCCTAGGGCGCCAAGGACCCTAGCACCAGCGCTGGCACTAGCGCATCATTTGTTGTCGCTCTGGCTGTGCGCATTCGTTCTCATGGAAGTGAATGGGCTCAGGTTCTGCCGGGCAATGATTGGTTTACGATACAACACACTGAAAAACAGCCAGTAAACCATTTCCTCATATTTTTCAGTCACATTTTATTTAAAGCTTCATAATTCAAGAATTTGCATAGTTGTCCAACTATGTGAGAACTGGCTCAGTCTTGTGCAAACTGGTTCAAAACTGCTCAGACTGGCTCAAACATGGTCAAACCAGTTCAAGCATGGTTAACTTGTCCAACTTTCTTGAATTTTCCTTGATTTTTCTTACTCAATCCAAAATTTTAGAAATTTCAGCAACCTTTTTCAAACCAGTTCAATAATTGATATGTGGGTGAGTTTAGCATTTCTATTGACTTCTAGGTTTCTTTTTAATGTACAGTACACAATGCATTATGCCCTGTATACAATTACTTCAAGATAATTACCCATTTCAACAGCTATAGCAGTGGTTCCCAAAGGTTTTCAGTTCGCGGCACCCTTAGAGTCTCCGTAAGTTTTTCAAGGCACCCCTCCAAAATAATTACTGAGCAGTCCCGTTTTATAAGCAGTTGGGTCAAAATAACCTAATAAGTATTTAGGTCAGGACAGAAATACTTGGTAAGTTGTTTGAAATATAATACACAATTCCAAGGGAAAATAATATTTTTATATATTTTTCTCAATCATATTTCTGTCAAATAATAATTTACAGCTGATATTAAGAGGAATAAGATCAAACAAAATAAAACAACAACAGGTACAAAAATTATCATACTGTGTCCCTTCATCCTTACACTGTGCCCCTTCACCATAACACTCTGTGCCCCTCCATCATAACGCTCTGTGCCCCTTCCTCCTCACACTCTGTGCCCCTTCATCCTCCCACTCTGTGCCCCTTCATCTACATACTCTGTGCTCCTTCATCCTCACTCTGTGCTCTTCATCCTCACTATGTGCCTCTTCATCCTCACATTATCATAACCAATAACATGACAAACGACTGCTCAGCCCGATATCGCATTATTATGTACACTCTAACGATGAACGATTATCATTCCAAAGCACTTCGTATCGTTTCATTTGATTTTTAAACTGAACCAAAAATCTCGTTCAACGATGGGTTAATGTCGTTCCGATTCTGCAGTGTGTACGCACGCACCACAGGCAGTGTCCATAGATCTCTATGGAGTGTGCAGAGTCACAATCTTTTCAGCCAATGCTTATGACAGATGAAGAGCACAGATCTGACGGTAAATCTTGTAAAACGTATATAGTGTGTACACATGAATCAGATGCTGATTGGGACTTTAATCTTTTTCTGTTGTTGGTAAAATAGTTAAAGATGTCGCATCAGGAGATATAATTATATGTGGTTGACTTGAGCATTTCTATCGTCTTCTAAACATAGACGAAGTTAGTGTTTCAGTAGAATGCAATGTTTAGTGCATAGTTTGATACTTTGTATATAGACATTTGTATAGTGTACAATGTCTCAACTTGCCAGTCATTTTATTTAATACAGAAAAATAAAATTTTGCTTGTGTTGTACAAGTCATTCATTTTTGCACGTATTTTCCCTACACCACCTCACAACAGATGGCAAATTCTATTTGTAAGAAATAGATACAAGGACTCCTCCTCTTCACTCCTTGTAATCAAATATTTCCTTGGGTCTAATCAGTAGCAAGACAGCTGACATAAATGCCTGTGTACTTTTTCCTTTCATGATACTCCCCATGTCAGCTGAACCATGGACTGTATTGTGCAGAGGGCAGCCTCATTCCTTTGGGGTTTGCAGTGATATTGATCCTTTATTAAGCTACTTAGATGCAAAAAAAAAGGAATTGTGACTGATTATTCTGGCATGCCGGTATAAATCTCAGCCGAAGCAGACTGGAGGCAGAACACTTCTAAGACAAAGGATTACTGGAGAAAAATATTATTTTGTTATAGTAATAAAACGAGTTTTTGCATTTTGTATTCTGTCAATTTATTTTTGTGAATGAAGGTGGCAAAGGATATATAGGCAACAGCGCGTGAGCAGGTTAGGGTGCAGTGAAGCAAGTTTATTGGCAGAGACAGAAGAGGATTTTTTGGAATAGTGTGTAGTGATGGCTTGTTACTGTCTCTTTGGGTGATAGGATAGGCTCTGACAAAATGAGTTAGTGACCCCACTTAGCGCAGTCTGACATATGTCGGCACAGATGCTACCATACAACCCCCCACTGGGAATGGGACAGGCAGTGAATATTGAATATTAGGGTAATTTGGACCATGAAGGATTAGGTTTTCTCATGAAAAGCAAATAATTATGTTGTGGAGTGGAGAACAAAGACAAGTAATTAAACATCAACTTTATAAGCTGCCCTCATTGACATACGTAACGTTTTATGTGTGAAGTTTACTGGTTTTCCACAGTGGGATCTTTAGTCTCCAGAGATAGTATTTTTAATTACTCGATCAGCCCACCACAGAGTCAAATTAATTAACTTTTTTTACATCTAAAAACCAGCAAAAATAGAATGGATGTAAAGATAGATAGATAGATAGATAGATAGAAAGAAACATGATAGATACATAGATAGATAGATAGATAGATAGATAGATAGATAGATAGATATGAGATAGATAGATAGCTGTGAGATAGATAGATAGATAGATAGATAGATAGATAGATAGATAGATAGATAGATAAAAAGAAACATGATGGATAGATAGATAGATAGATAGATAGTTAGATATGAGATAGATAGATAGATAGATAGATAGATAGATAGATAGATAGATAGACAGAAAGAAACATGATAGATAGATAGATAGATAATAAAAAGATAGATAACTGTGAGATAGATAGATAGATAGATAGATAGATAGTTAGATATGAGATAGATAGATAGATAGATAGATAGATAGATAGAAAGAAACATGATGGATAGATAGATAGATAGATAGATAGATAGATAGATAGATAGATAGTTAGATATGAGATAGATAGATAGATAGATAGAAAGAAACATGATAGATAGATAGATATGAGATAGATAGCTGTGAGATAGATAGATAGATAGATAGATAGATAGATAGATAGATAGATAGATAGATCGATAGATAGATAGATAGAAAGAAACATGATGGATAGATAGATAGATAGATAGATAGTTAGATATGAGATAGATAGATAGATAGATAGATAGATAGATAGATAGATAGAAAGAAACATGATAGATAGATAGATAGATAGATAGATAGATAGATAGATAGATAGCAATGAGATAGATAGATAGATAGATAGATAGATAGATAGATAGATAGATAGAATGTAAATTTTCAATTATTCCAATTGTTGCAACTAGATTTGTTTTCCAATTAGTACATGTTATATGTTCACATTTTTCATGCCACATCGCTTTTCAAAAAACTTGGGAGACATCAGAGATGAGGGTCTCTACGAAAGCAATTTCATTACAGCCATGGGGGTCTGACAGACAAGTAATCTGTGCATACCTTCATGACAAACGTGAGGCGTTAATGCACTTAAAACTCACTAACACAAAAAAAAAAAGTATTGGAATGTAAACAAAGCTTTGTCCCTTTTATGATAAAATAAGTTATTTAAACAATACTCCACAAATGGACACATATATGATACGCATTTGAAGAGGTTGTAGCCAGACTAATTAGTCTTTTTTTTTTCAGGTTTACCGTGCATTACATACTGGAAAAGACACTACACAAATGATCAGTAACTGTACTACATTAGCTTCAATTTCATTATTTTTTCGTGAATGAAATATATTTATAATCTGGTTTACTCATATCTATCAACATTTTATTGTGTTTTCTTTATGTGCATTAA